>NC_064646.1:394844981-395144981 GCF_023864345.2 Schistocerca serialis cubense | reverse complement strand
CAAAAATATCAGTATAATATCGGACTGGCAACTGGCTCTTCCAGTATAGAAAGATTAAGCTATGCACTTAATTATCATTCATTAATTCATTCATTCATTGTGTTCCAAAGATCTTATAAAGAGGAACAGCCTTCAGGAATTCAAAATGAGTTAAGGCACACATTAACAAAACAAAAGCAAGTCATATAAGTTTAATCCCTATATGTACGAACAATAAACTGTCACTATACAGCTTAATACTAGTCACACTTATGCCAGATAATTTTAATCTGGTAAACTAGAAAGGAGGCTGCTGCTCTGAAGAAAAACTGCAGCCTCCTGATCTGATCATCTTCTATTGGTAGTTTAATATTTTCTTTAGTACACTGCAATTTTGCAGAGAAAATAGTTACATACATCTGTAAATACTGAGTTCTGTTTGCAGGACATTCTTCATCTGTATCTACATGTATTCTCAGCAAGCCACCTTATGGTGTGTGGTAGAGGGTACATTGTGTACCACTGTCACTTCCATCCTTTAATGATCAGTCACGAATAATTCACTGGAAGAACAATTGCCAATAAGCCTTTGTGTGGGATCAGATCTCTCTAATTTTATTTTCATGGTATTTTTATGAGATGTCCATAGGAGGAAGCAATATATTTGTTGACTCTTCTAAGAGCATATGCTCTCGGAATTTCAGCAATAAACTGCACCATGATGCAGAACGCCTCTCTTGCAACATTTCCCATTGAAGTTCATTGATCATATCTGAGACATTTCCATGCTTACTACATGAACCTGTAATGAAATGTGCTGCTCTTTTTATAATCTTCTCTGTTTCCTCTATCAGTTGTATTTGGTACAAATCTCATCGTGATGAGCAGTATTCAGTTATTGCTCAAACAAGTGTTTAGGAAGGTACTTCCTTTCTTGACCAACTGCATTTCTTGAGGATTCTTCTGATGTATCTCGGTCTGGCATCTCCCTTTCCCGCAGTTAATTTTGTGTGATCATTCCACTTCAGATTGCTCTGTACACATTTCTGAGATGTTTTATGGAAGTAACTGTTGGTAGTTATTGTGCTGCTATGGGTCTTTCTGTCCATGTCTTCACAACATGTTACATTTGTTTGTACTGATGGTCAGCTGCCACTCCCTTTACCATGCATCACCCCTCTGCAGGTCTTTCTGCTTTTAAGTACACTTTCTTAGTGTCACGACTTCTCTGTGTACCAACAGCATTATCTGCGAAGCTTGTCTATTCGCTCATTTATACATACTGTGAAAAGTGATGGTCCGTTTCTCAATTACATTTACAAGAATAATATAGACAGCTAGTAGATCCAAGAAATAAAAAATATATGAGACAGATTGGTGTACAAAAGACATAATACAAAAATAGTTTAGTAGTAATTTGATGCAACACTTTTTCTTTAATTTAAAAAGAAAGTTTCCAAATGGGAAAAATTTGTCAGCCAGTATAAACAAGAAACAAGTTTTTAAAATAATGAAGATCTATTGGAAAATGAGAAAGAATGTGGAATTTAATTACACTGCATTACATATAAAGATGTATTCCCACATCTTTCTTATGGTGACTACAAAGGAACTGAGGCTTTGAGATAACTTACTCACTAGGGTAGTTTGTCAGCCATCTGGTATTTTTATAAATCTTGTGGCATACAGATACGCTCAAAAATGGAGAGGACACAGAGCTTACAAACTATATTAAGAGGCGGATGTCAGCAATGTTTAATATGTCCTGGTTCTGTTACAAGACTGCCAGATTATGCACGTGTGCCACCCATTTGCATAATGTGACATTCAAAATTCACATATTTTTGCATAGAATACTCTCATGTGCAGATTTTAGAACCTTGCACCACCCAAAACGTTTCAGTGCCATATTTGCTCAAATGAGGCGAAGGGAGAATAACTTGGAGCAACTCCCATATGATTAGTTTTAGGGAGGTCATGGAAAGTCCTCAACTCATACAAGGATTTAATCCAAAAAATGCTCACATTTACAAAAAGTGACATATACTGCTTGGTATTTAGTCAGTAAGTAAGTAGTGTCATAATAGTGCACTTCTGGATGTTTAACCAAGTTGTTATTTTATTTTATGCACAATATTTTGACAACCAAGCCAGTCATTTCCTCCAAGTGCCCTGAGTGCATAAAAAGGAGACAACAAATTGGTGGAACAGCTGGAACTGTATGATTAATCAATTAAGCCAAGAAAACCCGTGAGATCATAACTAGTGCCATATTTTGTCATGGCGAAGTCACACTAAAATCTCAAATTTCTATTCTATTCAACAAATTTATTTAGATAAAATACAAGAGACACATTCTGTAGCTGATTATAAAAAGTATCATACAAATTTCATACTAAATGGTAGATAGTACATAAAAAGTACATTTGAAAGTAATTAAGATGTTGTGCCAATTTTATTTTGTGGCACAAAAGCTACAACTGAATTAAAATATTAGAATCAGATTGGAATCCATATGATCTCATTGTATGCAGCAGCCATTGCATATAGACAATGGAGAAAATAACAACAATCAGTCATGAAATTTGCCATTCTATTACAGCCGATCATAGTCATCTTCATTACATGCAAGAACAGGTGACATTAGTCCAAATTATCACATGGGAATCAATATTGGTGGATGTAGAGTGTACAAGGACCAAATGTTAAATGAAACTTTGGACTAATATCACTTGTTACATGCACTGAAGAAGACTATGTAATAGTTGAAACCTAGACCTGCTGTAATAAAATGACAGATTTCATGATCGCGTGCTGTTATTTTCTCCAATGTCTAAAATATTAGAGATGTGCCAACTTTGATTTTGAATAAATTCTGTATTTCCTTTTGGTAAATTTAGACTGACATAGTGGTATCAACATTTTAGTCTTAAAACTTCACTAACAAATTGAATATGCTGATGGCTAGGAGGGGAGGAGGAGCAGGACTCGATCCATGTGCTGCACGTACTTCCTCTCCCTCCCCTCCCCCCCCCCCCTCCTTAAGGGGGCCAGTAAAACTATGCATCTTGTGAAGGAGGCAGGAGGGGAACTGAAAAAACTTGCAATCAAAAATAAGTAAAATAAAGCAGTGTTCACATGGATGATCTATGGAGATCAGCTTTCACTGTAAAATGAATACCAAAGGACATTTTTGTTTAAGGATGTGAAACATTTATGCTTAAAGTTTACTAAAAACATTATTCGTAGTGAACAATATAAAAAATGAAACATGTATTTTCATAATAAAGACATTATTAATCAGTATAAACTGCCCAGTAGAAAGTACTCTTTACTGTACCATGTACGACAGTCATTTACAGATGGCACGTGGGAGGAGTGAGTGCTTCCGTACCCTTGTGCACACTATTAGTAGTACAATTTTGAGCTGCAGTTCTTCGTTTACAACCGACAATTCATGTCTGTCCAATGCTGTACAGATCCAATCTCGGAGTGCATTACATCAGTATAAACTCTGCATGCATTTAATAAGCATTTCTTGTATAGACAGACAGTAGTTTCCAAACAAAATCCAAGCCTGCCTTATATGCCACTTCATATCACAGCTTATTCTTTCACCCGGGTATCTGCATGACATGCCTGGCTCCTGTTGGGATTGTTTATTGCATAGTCATGTTTTATATTTTGTTGACTTAAAGAAAAGTGTGTTAGGTTATGTGCATATTTTTCCTGTTACTGGGAATTATTTCATGGACAGAGCACCCAAAGCAAACGAAGTTTTATTTAGCGGAAGTGAGCAGACAGAATACTGTGCAGAGTTGATAACTGTACATCTTGCACAACCTCTTTAAGGGTCATAGAATTCGTACTTGCTTCTTAATATATTTACTGCTTAATGCATTTTTATGCTGTCAATAAAAATCAGTTATTGTTGAACTGTAATGTACATCATCACCATACAAAACACAAAATTAATTTTTCATGTACACTTTGCCTTCTTGTCTAGGGCTCTTCAGTTAATATTTGTTTACTCTTTTCTGATGTTTTGACAGCATGAGTGGCTGACATTCTCAGAGTCATTCTCCAGTGGCTGAGGGACTGCAATCAAAGCTGCAGCTGGCAATAGTCTCTGGGAGGGGGGGGGGGGGGGGGGGAAGAGTTGTCATTATAGCTGCAGCTCCTCCAGTGTTACTTGCAACAGTGTTTCATTGCAACACAGAAATAAAGTTCTGATTTATCTTGAGGCTTTCAAAAGAACATTAAAACGTATCTGTTTAGTCACTCTTTCTGGAGATTATGTGAAAAGTTCATTTAGCTACAAGTCACATAGCAGAATTTGATGTAAAACTGTATGAGAAGTAGTAATGTTTTCGTAGCTCTCTTGGATAGCTGCGTGGTCTAATGTACTGCTTTCCGAGCAGGCAGGTGGGCCTGTCCCTGGTACGAATCCACATGGTGTATTAGTGACAAGGTCCGGTGTGCCGGCCAGCCTGTAGACGGTTTTTAAGGCAGTTTTCCATCTGTCTCAGCGAATGCGGACTGGTTCCCCTTATTCTGCCTCAGTTACACTATGTCAGAGATTGCTGCGCAAACACTGTCTTCATGTATGCGTACACCATAATTACTCTGTCACGCAAACATTTGGGCTTCATTCGTGGACGAAGCCCCTCTGTTGTTTCTAGGTCCCTGATTCAACACACAATGTCTTTGTAGGAGCAAAATGTTTTGACAGTTAGAAAAAAGTTAAAAAAAGGTTTGTCGAACAGCTGCACAAAACTGTACATGACACCTCTGACATCGCGAAATCACCAACACATGTCAGTGTTAGTGCAATGAGATTGCTGTGTAATAAGAGGTCATCCTTTATGAAGAAATATGTGGTGCATCAGTACTCTGGGTAGAGATTTCTGACGCAGACATTCTCTGTTGATGTTCCCATGTAGTGATTTGTGAAGATGGAAAAATCAAGATTTGAACAGTAATTATGTACTTCGTAAGGATAGGTATGATAGCAGAGGAAATTCATGCTAATTTATAGAGCACATTGGAGAATTTTGCTCCTTTATATTCAGCTGTTGCCAAGTGGACAAAATAGTTTAAATTTGGCCAGGACAGTTTACATGATGATCGACATATGCCAAGATATGCCTGTACTCAAGAAATTATTGCAAAACTGTGTAATATGGTCATGGAGGATCACTGACTGACAGATTGAGAAATTGCTGAAGCTGTAGGGATGTCAGGTGAACAGATATATCACATTTTAACAGTGGAATTGGATGTGAGAAAATTATTTGCTAAATTGGTGCCGCAACTCTTAATGCAGGATGAGAAATACATTAGAATGGAAATGTCCATACAATGTTTGACCTATTTCCTGAACAACCAACAAGGTTTTTTGCATTAGTTTGTGACCACAGATGAAACTTTGGTCCGCTGATGTGCCCCATAGACAAAACAACAGTCAAAGCAGTGGAAACACGTTGATTCACAAACAATGAAGGAAACAAGGGCTAAGCAAACAGTTCAAAAGGTTGTGGTGTCATTTTTCTATGATGCGAAAAAGATTCCGCTGATAGATCATCTTCCCAGTATTATGCTAACCTCCTGGACAAACTACAGCAAAGGATGCACAAAAAAAGGCTAGGTTTGGCAAGGAAGACAGTCACCTTTAATCAAGACAATGTATGCCTACACACAAGTGTTGTTGCAATGGCAAAAATACTTGAATGAGATAAGCACTGTTGCCACGTCCACCTTATTCGTCTGATTTGGCCCCATCAGACTCATTTCTTCCCCAAGCTCGAAATTTTAATTGCTAACTGGAGATTCTCTTCAAATGAAGAACAGACAACTGAAGTTGGCGGGTGTTTTGGAGGCCAGGAAGAATGTAATTCTTGAGATGGGATCAAGTCATTGGAGCATCACTGGACCAAGTGCATTAGTGTATAGGGACTACACTAAAAAATGAAAGTTTCACTAAGATAAGTTGCTTCTTTCTATTTCATTCTGAGAACTTTTCAAAATACCCTCTTAATATAGTTGTTAAACCAGAATTTCTCTATGGGTCAGAAACACTGCTTTTACCTGGATGCAAATTGGCATTAGGAAATATGGAGAAAGTAGAAGAAGAATGCCGTTAAAAATGTTAGATCCAATCAAGAACAAAGATGAAAATTAGGTTTTGAGACCAAAAAAGTAAATACACCCAGTAAAACATAGTAGACTTCTCTTGGTCAGGAATGCCCTTTTTGCCATTGCTAGTCTGCTTTTGATGTCCTCTTTTCTCTGTCTGTAATTGGTTATTTTACTATCTAAGTAATTTTGCTACCTACGTAAAATAACCAATGATGGACAAAGCAAGGATGACATAAAAAGTAGACTAGCAATGGCAACAAAGGGCATTCCTGGCCAAGACAAGTCTACTAGTATCAAACATAGGCCTTAATAGGAGGAAAAAATTTCTGAAAACGTATGTCTGGGGTACAGCATTGTATGGTAGTGAAACATGGACTGTGGGAAAACTGAAACAGAAGAGAATTGAAGCATTTGAGATGTGGTGCTACAGACAAATGTTGAAAATTAGGTGGACTGATAAGGTAAGGCATGAGGAGGTTCTGTGCAGAATCAGAGTGGAAAGGAATATGTGGAAAACACTGATGAGGAGGGAACTGTGGAGGCGGACAGAGATTTGAATGTTGTTGTTGTGGTTGTGGACTTCAGTCCTGAGACTGGTTTGATGCAGCTCTCTGTGCTACCCTATCCTGTGCAAGCTTCTTCATCTCCCAGTACTTACTGCAACCCACATCCTTCTGAATTTGCTTAGTGTATTCATCTCTTGGTCTCCCTCTACGATTTTTACCCTCCACGGTGCTCTCCAATGCTAAATTTGTGATCCCTTGATGCCTCAGAACATGTCCTACTAACCTGTCACTTCTTTTTGTCAAGTTGTGCCACATACTCCTCTTCTCCCCAATTCTATTCAATACTTCATCATTAGTTACATGATCTACTCACCTAATCTTCATCATTCTTCTATAGCACCAAATTTCGAAATCTTCTATTCTCTTCTTGTCCAAACTATTTATCGTCCACGTTTCACTTCCATACATGGCTACACTCCATACAAATACTTTCAGAAACGACTTCCTGACACTTAAATTTATACTTGATGTTAACAAATTTCTCTTCTTCAGAAACGATTTCCTTGCCATTGCCAGTCTACATTTTATATCCTCTCTACTTCGACCATCATCTGTTATTTTGCTCCCCAAATAGCAAAACTCCTTTACTGCTTTAAGTGTCTCATTTCCTAATCTAATTCCCTCAGCATCACCCGACTTAATTCGACTACATTCCGTGATCCTCATTTTGCTTTTGTTGATGTTCATCTTACATCCTCCTTTCAAGACACTATCCATTCCGTTCAACTGCTCTTCCAAGTCCTTTGCTGTCTCTGATAGAATTACAATGTCATCGGCGAACCTCAATGTTTTTATTTCTTCTCCATGGATTTTAATACCTACTCTGAATTTTTCTTTTGTTTCCTTTACTGCTTGCTCAATATACAGATTGAATAACATTGGGGAGAGGCTACAACCCTGTCTCACTCCCTTCCCAACCACTGCTTCCCTTTCATACCCCTCGACTCTTATAACTGCCATCTGGTTTCTGTACAGATTGTAAATAGCCTTTCGCTCCCTGTATTTTACCCCTGCCACCTTCAGTATTTGAAATAGAGTATACCAGTCAACATCATCAAAAGCTTTCTCCAAGTCCACAAATGCTAGAAACGTAGGTTTGCCTTTCCTTAATCTTCCTTCTAAGATAAGTCGTAGGGTCAATATTGTCTCACGTGTTCCAACATTTCTACGGAATCCAAACTGATCTTCCCCTAGGTCAACTTCTACCAGTTTTTCCATTCGTCTGGCAAACTCATCACGCAGTATCGTATCCCCCATTTCATCTTCATTTACATCCTCTTTCATTTCCATAATATTGTCCTCAAGTACATCGCCCTTGTATAGACCCTCTATATACTCCTTCCACCTTTCTGCTTCCCCTTCTTTGCTTAGAACTGGGTTTCCATCTGAGCTCTTGATATTCATACAAGTTGTTATCTTTTCTCCAAAGGTCTCTTTAATTTTCCTGTAGGCAGTATCTATCTTACCTCTAGTGAGATAAGCCTCTACATCCTTACATTTGTCCTCTAGCCATCCCTGCGTAGCCATTTTGCACTTCCTGTCGATCCCATTTTTGAGACGTCTGTATTCCTTTTTGCCTGCTTCATTTACTGCATTTTTATATTTTCTCCTTTCGTCAATTAAGTTCAATATTCATCCCTCAGAGCTACCCATTCTTCTTCTACTGTACTTCTTTCCACCATTCCTGTCAATTGTTCCCTTATGCTCTTCCTGAAACTCTGTACAACCTCTGGTTCTTTCAGTTTATCCAGATCCCATCTCCTTAAATTCCCACATTTTTGCAGTTTCTTCAGTTTTAATCTGCAGTTCATAACCAATAGATTGTGGTCAGAGTCCACATCTGCCCCTGGAAATGTCTTACAATTTAAAACCTGGTTCCTAAATCTCTGTCTTACCATTATATAATCTATCTGATACCTTCTAGTATCTCCAGGATTCCTCCATGTATACAACCTTCTTTGATGATTCTTGAACCAAGTGTTAGCCTGATTAAGTTATGCTCCGTGCAAAACTCTACCAGGCGGCTTCCTCTTTCATTTCTTAGCCCCAATCCATATTCACCTACTATGTTTCCCTCTCTCCCTTTTCCTAGTCTCGAATTCCAGTCACCCATGACTATTAAATTTTCGTCTCCCTTCACTACCTGAATAATTTATTTTATCTCATCATACATTTTTTCAATTTCTTCATCATCTGCAGAGCTAGTTGGCATATAAACTTGTACTACTGTCGTAGGCATGGACTACGTGTCTATCTTGGCCACAATAATGCGTTCACTATGCTGTTTGTAGTAGCTTACCCGCAGACCTATTTTTTTTATTCATTATTAAACCTACTCCTGCATTACCCATATTTGATTGTGTGTATATAACTCTGTATTCACTTGTTCAAAAGTCTTGTTCCTCCTGCCACTGAACTTCACTAATTCCCACTATGTCTAACTTTAACCTATCCATTTCCCTTTTTAAATTTTCAAATCTACCTGCCCGGTTAAGGGATCTGACATTCCACGCTCCGATCCGTAAAACGCCAGTTTTCTTTTTCCTGATAACGACGTACTCCTGACTAGTCCCCATCCGGAGATCCGAATGGGGGACTATTTTACCTCCGGAATATTTTACCCAAGAGGACGCCATCATCATTTATCCATACAGTAAAGCTGCATGCCCTCAGGAAAAATTACGGCCGTAGTTTCCCCTTGCTTTCAGCCGTTCGCAGTACCAGCACAGCAAGGTCGTTTTGGTTAATGTTGCAAGGCCAGGTCAGCCAATCATCCAGACTGTTGCCCCTGCAACTACTGAAATGGCTGCTGCCCCTCTTCAGGAACCACACGTTTGTCTGGCCTCTCAACAGATACCCCTCGGTTGTGGTTGCACCTACGGTACGGCTATCTGTATCGCTGAGGCACGCAAGCCTCCCCACCAACAGCAAGGTACATGGTTCATGGGGAAGGGAGATTTCATTACAGCCAGCAAATAACTGAGGATATAGGTTGCAAGTCTGCTCTGAGATAAAGAGGTTGGCACAGGTGAGGAATTCGTGGCTGCATTATTTCAATAGATTGTTGTATATTATAGGTGAGTGTGTAGAAGTGTAACTCTGTAAATTCAGAACAAAAATTGTTAATAATAAATAAAAAATAAAAGCTTAATCCAGTATGTACCACAAAGTCAACTGGTATATCATAAACGGATATTCCAAAAAATTGTATGGTCTTTTTATGGACACTGTAACATCTACCATTCAGAAATAATGAAAATAATAAAAATCATAATCATAGTAAATAAGGAACTTTGTAAAAGCACAGATGGTTCTATTGAAACAACTACCAATATTGATAGTCAAGAGATAAAAGTTAATGGTAAATGCAGAAGTAAGAACAATTTTGAAAATTTCCTCATCTGGGGAAAAGTGTACCTCTAGCTAGGTATTTAGTAATTGCAATAATCATAAATCAGATATCATTTTACATTACTCTTCACCAATTAAACACACATTTCTGACAATACAGACTACTTATACAGCGAAGACTAAAATCAAACTCTCTCTAACACTGTACTGAACTGAACTGTTGCCACAGTATAAATAACATACTGCAATCAAAATGTTGCATAAAATTGTTTAAACAATACTTAATTGAAATTATAGTTAAAACATAAACCACTGACAGTTTGAAAACAAGATGTGTTAGCAAAATATGTGCTGACATGTTTATTAAAGCAGAATTTAGACAGAAAAACATTTTAGACTGAAAATGAATGAAATATATTTTGTAAACAAATGACAGAGAAAACAGTTAATTTACATTTTAATTGCACAGGAGTTTTTCGTGCTAAAATTCCCCCTTGCTTGTTATACAACAGTAACAAATTGATATGGATGAAAGTTTTGTAGGAATTTTGTAAGTATTTTTAAGCTGAATTCAAGTTCCTACAGCATATTATAGAAAGTAGTTTGACATAGAATACTGATAATTTGAAGCTTAATGGCATAGTATTCTTTAAAATTACAGTTTCAGGCATATGATACATTGAAGTTAGAGAACCATCACAATTTATAGCAAATGCAAAAGTTCACATAATTCCAATCTATGTATCAAGTTCTATACTACAGTTAGGGTATCAGATAGTATACTAGTCTGTATGATTACCGACTATTATTCTACTCTGGGCTCTATTTGGTTAATTTACACCTTGAAGCACTGCAAGGGAGAATGGCCCCTACTCTGAAATATTTTTTTTTGATGCATTTTCAACGCATAAGGCATACACGTAAAATTGCTAAATTATTATTCATTTGTATTTTGCTAAATTTTATTATTTTTGTACAGTTCTCAGATTGGTGGTGTTAACAGCGTAATTGTTTTTTGAGAAAAAGTTTTATACACGTTGAGATCACTTAATGTGACCACCACCAATGTTCTGCATCAGAGTGCAATAATACCCCACAGATGACAGGTGTCAGCACTAGCAGTGGAGGGTATATAAAGTTGTTTTGGGTACATGGAAAACAGTGTAGTCATTGTCCTAATGCAAAACAGAAAGATTTATTTGATGTCCAGAAGGGTGTGATCATTGGCTTTTGGGCCAAGGATAGACACATTTCCAAAATGGCTGTTTGTAAATTGTTTGTGTGCCGCCATGGTTGAAGTATGCTGTACAAGGCAAAATGGTGGTATCCAAAACTGATACTAAGGCAACTGTAGTGCACAATGGATGATATATGGTAGGGTGAATGACAGCTGTAGAGGTATGTACAGGTAAACAGACATGCAACTGTTGAGCAAGTGATTGCCCAGATGATCCAAGGGGCTACCTACCATCAATGTCTCCTCAACAACCATTCAGAGAGCTTTGCTACATGTGGGGCTCCACAGCAGACACCTGGTTCATGCACCCATGCTGATTGCTGTTCATCTGCAGTGAAGACTGGAATTTGTCATTACTGCAAGTGGACATCCAGTAAGTGGTGAGAAATGGCCTTTCCAGGTGAATCATATTTTATGCTATATTGGACAGATGGCCGTTGGCATGTATGGCGTGAAATGTCCGGAAGCAAAAATCTTGCAACAATCATTGGAAGGTTCCTTGTTGGAGGAGGGAGCATTATACTCTGAAGAATGTTTCCATTCTGGAAGGTGCACTGGATCATCACAAGTATGTATCTATCCTCAGGGACCATATCCGCCCTTTCATGCAGTTTGTTTCTCCTCATCATGATGCAGGTCAGTGCAACATGCCAGAATGCTTGCAGTGTATGTGCATGGTTCAGAGAGCACCAGGATGAATATGCTGTGCTACCCTTGCCACCAAACTCTCCAGGCTGTTCATGCCATGGTTCATCAACAGAGAAACACAGTGCAATGGGCCATAGCACTGGAGTCAGCATGTCTCCATATCCCTGTCAGCACCTGCCATAACCTCATTGCCTCTCTTCCTGCATGTCTCACAATGTTTTGCACTCTAAAAGATGGTTATTCAGGCTTTTGACAGATGGTCACATTAATGTGACTTGACAGTGTAAAAAGAAATATTCATCATATAAGAGTCATGTAAACCAGGAACACTTGAAAATTTGACTCCATGTTAGAACTGGTGTACTTCCTTCAAAAACACTTCATTTCCCCCTTTCAAAAGAACATATTGTCTTTTGTGAAAAGTCCGTAGTTCTAAAGTTATCTTTATTCAAAGTTGTTGATTTCTAGAATGTTTGAGAGTAATACATTTTAAGATTCAAACTTTTTGTGTTAGTGTCTCATAACCCTAATTTTTATGATGATAAATTGTATAAACTGACTAAATTAATATGTTGGTTTGTGAAATATTCAAATTAGAAACTTTAACTTTCCGGAAAATTCTTGGCAATCTTGAATGATCAAAGTGCATGCTCTAATTCCACCTCATAAAACAGTACCTACTTTCAGCCATTTTTTGATTATTTAGATTATAGTTAAACAAAAGCAATTCAGTATCTAATGTTTATAAGCATTATCTATGTTTAATGCATTTTACATTATTGTTGAAAATTTAAGTACTACGTGTTTTACCATTTTGTGAAAACAGTCCTACAGGAGGTTTTAAATAAGTATTGTGCACAAAGCCACAGTCAGTCAGCAACTAGCAGCTGGCAAAGTTAGTCAGTCAGTGTGAGTGATTAAGTCTTGTTTGTATCGAGTTGGGACCTTCTTCAGTTGGTTATCAGTTGATTATCTGTGAAAACATGAGTTTCCATGTGTGAATTTCTTTTTAGCTCCTCACAGACTGTGTATCTTACCAATCTGCATTGTTAAATCTGTATAATTCATTGCAAGCCTGTGAGCATCATGAGTGATTTTAGTAACAAAAAATGTAATGTAAATAAAAGCAAATTTGACAGTTGCAAGGAATTATTTAACAATCATTTAAAGTGCCTAATAATCTCCAGGAGGATAGCAGTAGGAGATCTGGAAGGAAATTGGTCGGTAAACTTAGTCTAATTAGTACTGTAAGAAGATGTATGGGCTACCATTTTTTCGCCTGTATAAACTATAAAGCTGAAATAATATCGATTAGTATATATTGAAAAAAAGTATTGTCATTTTACTGTTACGCGTATCAATATAGGCTTTAGTTAATAATGTTTGTTGTAAAAAAAAAATTGTAATGTGATATACCTCCCCTGAAATGAGGGACATCCTATCCAAGCTCCTTCCCACCCCTCCCATAGTGGTGTTTTGTTGCCCACCCAACCTACACAACATGATAATCCAGCCCTGTGCCACTCCCAATCATATCCCTGTGGCAGATAAAGGTGAAAGACCAGCATAATCCACTCACTCAGCACCTCCTTCTCCAGTCCTGTCATATGTTTGTCCTACCCCATCAGAGGCCACACAACCTGTGAAGGTAACTCTACTGCAAACATTGCACAGCTTATGGTGGTATGACTACCAACCAACTCAACTCTGCTGCAGACACTTAACAACTTTTTATGTTAATATGACTAGTGACCAGCTGACTACCACAGTGAATGGCCATTGGCAAACTGTTGTCAAAACAAAGTTGAACACGTGATGGCACAGCATGCAGATATCACATCATGCTCAATTTCAGCGGCTGCTTCACAACCTGAGCCAAGTGGATTGTGCTGTCTGCCATAAGCTTCTCTAAACTATGCAGACAGGAGTTATCATTGCAACATGTCATCTGCTGCTGTAACTGTCCTGGCCTCAATCTTGGATAATTCAATGTGCCCACACTCTCCACCCAAAAGTTTGCCCTTCCTCTGTCATGTCATGCCCTCCAATTTCATGTTCCCACATTGCCTTCTGAGTGTGCCACCCATTGGCCACTAAGGTCATGCTAGTCAATGTACCTTACTTGCCCACCTCGTCTCTAGTATACCTACTGGCAAAGCGTAACTCTGAAAGCTAGCAACTTTTCTTTCTTTTGTGTGTGCCTATTGACAACTCAATGCTTCTGCATTTTGGTGAGTGGTTGCCTTTAATCCAAAGGTATTTATACTTTGAATTAAATGTATACTTACTATTTTATAATCAGAAACTGACTTGTTCCATATCTCATTGCACCTGTTACCGAAAAGATTAATACGATCCATAGATTCACCATGAAATCCAACCTTATCCTTATCTGTTCTTACTGACTGCAAGTTTCTCCTGATCTCATTGTGAACATACATTCTCAAGCATAAGTCTTTTGATATTACTTCTGTGTGAGATCAAAAAGTATAATCTAGAAAAAGTCTGTTTAAACTGATAAACCCAGAACAAGGTTAGGCAAAAAAGTCTCCTGCAGAGAGCTGGTTTGAAGTACCAATTAGTGCTGGGTGAGTCTAATGATGGTCAACAGCTTCAAGAATGGATGAAAACACTGCACGAATGGTGACATAAATTAATGAGCTATCTACAGAACATGAATCCACAAATATCTGCTGTTGCAGTGGATAGCATATGGTAGATATTTGTACTAGAAGTGAAATGACAGGCACTCCATGACTTGCAATTGTAGTTTTAATTTTAAAGTGACCCGTATATCAACCCCCCCCCCCCCCTTATGAACCATAGACCTTGCCGTCGGTGGGGAGGCTTGCGTGCCTCAGCGATACAGATAGCGGTACCGTAGGTGCAACCACAATGGAGGGGTATCTGTTGAGAGGCCAGACAAACGTGTGGTTCCTGAAGAGGGGCAGCAGCCTTTTCAGTAGTTGCAGGGGCAACAGTCTGGATGATTGACTGATCTGGCCTTGTAACACTAACTAAAACGGCCTTGCTGTGCTGGTACTGCGAACGGCTGAAAGCAAGGGGGAAACTATGGCTGTAATTTTTCCCAAGGGCATGCAGCTTTACTGTATGGATAAATGGTGATGGCGTCCTCGTGGGTAAAATATTCCGGAGGTAAAATAGTCCCCCATTCGGATCTCCGGATGGGGACTACTCAGGAGTACGTCGTTAGCAGGAAAAAGAAAACTGGCGTTTTACGGATCGGAGCATAGAATGTCAGATCCCTTAACCGGGCAGGTAGATTTGAAAATTTAAAAAGGGAAATGGATAGGTTAAAGTTGCATATAGTGGGAATTAGTGAAGTTCTGTGGCAGGAGGAACAAGACATTTGGTCAGGTGAATACAGGGTTATAAATACAAAATCAAATAGTGATAATGCAGGAGTACGTTTAATAATGAATAAAACAATAGGAATGCGGGTAAGCTACTACAAACAGCACAGCGAACGCATTGTTGTGGCCAAGATGCACACGAAGCCCACGCCTACGACAGTAGTACAAGTCTATATGCCAACTAGCTCTGCAGCTGACAAAGAAATTGAAGAAATGTATGATGAAATAAAAGAAAATGTTCAGATAGTGAAGGGAGACGAAAATTTAATAGTCATGGGTGACTGGAATTCGAGAGTAGGAAAAGGGAGAGAAGGAAACGTAGTAGGTGAATATGGATTGGGGATAAGAAATGAAAGAGGAAGCCGCCTGGTAGAATTTTGCACAGAGCATAACTTAATCATAGCTAACACTTGGTTCAAGGATCATCAATGAAGGGTGTATACATGGAAGAACCCAGGAGATACTAAAAGGTATCAGATAGATTATATAATGGTAAGACAGAGATTTAGGAACCAGGTTTTAAATTGTAAGACATTTCCAGGGGCAGATGTGGACTCTGACCACAATCTGTTGGTTATGAACTGTAGATTAAAACTGAAGAAACTGCAAAAAGGTGGGAATTTAAATAGATGGGACCTGGATAAACTGACTAAACCAGAGGTTGTGCAGAGTTTCAGGGAGAACATAAGGGAACAATTGACAAGAATGGGGGAAAGAAATACAGTAGAAGAAGAATGGGTAGCTTTGAGGGATGAAGTAGTGAAGGCAGCAGAGGATCAAGTAGGTAAAAAGACGAGGGCTAATAGAAATCCTTGGGTGACAGAAGAAATATTGAATTTAATTGATGAAAGGAGAAAATATAAAAATGCAGTAAATGAAGCAGGCAAAAAGGAATACAAACGTCTCAAAAATGAGATCGACAGGAAGTGCAAAATGGCTAAGCAGGGATGGCTAGATGACAAATGTAAGGATTTAGAGGCTTGTCTCACTAGGGGTAAGATAGATACCGCCTACAGGAAAATTAAAGATACCTTTGGAGAAAAGATAACAACTTGTATGAATATCAAGAGCACAGATGGAAACCCAGTTCTAAGCCAAGAAGGGAAAGCAGAAAGGTGGAAGGAGTATATAGAGGGTCTATACAAGGGCGATGTACTTGAAGACAATATTATGGAAATGTAAGAGGATGTAGATGAAGATGAAACGGGAAATACGATACTGCGTGATGAGTTTGACAGAGCACTGAAAGACCTGAGTCGAAACAAGGCCCCGAGAGTAGACAACATTCCATTAGAACTATTGACGGCTTTGGGAGAGCCAGTCCTGACAAAACTCTACCTTCTGGTGAGCAAAATGTATGAGACAGGCGAAATACCCTCAGACTTCAGGAAGAATATAATAATTCCAATCCCAACGAAAGCAGGCGTCGACAGATGTGAAAATTACCGAACTATCAGTTTAATAAGTCACGGCTGCAAAATACTAACGCGAATTGTTTACAGACTAATGGAAAAACTGGTAGATGCTGACCATGGGGAAGATCAGTTTGGATTCCGTAGAAATATGGGGACACGTGAGGCAATACTGCCCCTACGACTTATTTTAGAAGCTAGATTAAGAAAAGGCAAGCCTATATTTCTAGCATTTGTAGACTTAGAGAAAGCTTTTGATGATGTTGACGGGAATACTCTCTTTCAAATTCTGAAGGTGGCAGGGGTAAAATACAGGGAGCGAAATGCTATTTACAATTTGTACAGAAATCAGATGGCAGTTATAAGAGTCAAGGGGCATGAAAGGGAAACAGTGGTTGGGAAGGGAGTGAGACGGGGTTGTAGCCTCTCCCTGATGTTATTCAATCTGTATATTGAGCAAGCAGTAAAGGAAACAAAAGAAAAATTCGGAGTAGGTATTAAAATCCATGGAGAAGAAATAAAAACATTGAGGTTTGCCGATGACATTGTAATTCTATCAGAGACAGCAAAGGACTTGGAAGAGCAGTTGAACGGAATGGATAGTGTCTTGAAAGGAGGATATAAGATGAACATCAACAAAAGCAAAACGAGGATCATGGAGTGTAGGCCAATTAAGTCGGGTGATGCTGAGGGAATTAGATTAGGAAATGACACTTAAAGCAGTAAAGGAGCTTTGCTATTTGGGGAGCAAAATAACAGATGATGGTCGAAGTAGAGAGGATATAAAATGTAGACTGGCAATGGCAAGGAAATTGTTTCTGAAGAAGAGAAATTTGTTAACATCGAGTGTAGATTTAAGTGTCAGGAAGTCGTTTCTGAAAGTATATGTATGGAGTGTAGCCATGTATGGAAGTGAAACATGGACGATAAATAGTTTGGACAAGAAGAGAATAGAAGCTTTCGAAATGTGGTGCTACAGAAGAATGCTGAAGATTAGATGGGTAGATCACATAACCAATGAGGAGGTACTGAAAAGGATTGGGGAGAAGAGGACTTTGTGGCACAACTTGACTAGAAGAGGGGATAGGTTGGTAGGACTTGTTCTGAGGCATCAAGCGATCACAAATTTTACATTGGAGGGCAGCATGGAGGGTAAAAATCGTAGAGGGAGACCAAGAGATGAATACACTAAGCAGATTCAGAAGGATGTAGGTTGCAGTAGGTACTGGGAGATGAAGAAGCTTGCACGGGATAGAGTAGTGTGGAGAGCTGCATCAAACCAGTCTCAGGACTGAAGACCACAACAACAACAACAACAACAACAACAACAACAACAACATATATCATTCCCTTAAAGTTTCAAATAACCTACATGTATGTTAGTAATATCCAGTTTATCATCAGTAATATTTTACTATACTTTGCGTATTATTTACTACACTCTAAAAGTAACTAACAAGTCTCCAGTGATGATGTCTCTCTGTGTCAATGTGATCAAAAGAAGGGGATGGAGCCCAACCTTTTATCAAATTAATAAAAATGCCTTTTTCTTTCTCACCAGAACATCTCAGAGAGATGGTAACATTGATTCATGCCCAGTGTCTGTTGTTTGTTTGCATGAAGAAAGTTAATAGCAGTATGGTATTATGCATGTTTGTTCATGGAGTTGGACACGTTTATATTAGCAAAACCAGTACAGCTGTTTCTGCCTAGAGAGCAGAAAGTAATAGAACTATTAATTTGAACAAGCAAACTGTCAGTTTGTTACATATATAGAGCACTCCCACAAACAAGATGCAGAAAGCATAGATGATTTACTATTAGACAATATTATTGAAGAAAACAATATGGTGTGCATCGGAATGCTTCTGGTAAGAGGTTACGTGCAAACTGATTACCTGAAGCGTCCCGCCTCCTTACTAATTTGGGTGGGTGTAGTAAGCATCTGGCCACTTTTTTGTGTTTTTAAAAGATTTATTGTATCATTATGTAGGTTTCAAGCCACTTCAGACTCATCAGAAGATGGTGGTGTCATCAGAAGTGGGTGGTGTTACAGGAGAATTGTCTGGACCACATGCAGCTAGACACTAGCGCCAAGGTGCTGGCAGAAGTAATGTTTTTTTTTTTTTTTTTTTTTTTTTTTTTTAGGGGGAATTCACCCAAAAGACGTGGAGCTGCAGAATAGATACAGTTGGAGCCTAACAGAATACTGCAGTTTGGACAAAGCTAAGGATATTAAAGGAAATATCATCAAGCAAAATGTCGGAGGTCTCATAAATAAAAAGGGTGAACTCCTCACAGTCACAGAGGAAGATTAAAGGATTTATGGAATTTGACCAGAAATGTTGTATATATCAGAACGTTGCTGGAAATTACTGAAACTGAGCAGAATGATCTTCATTGCTGCAGCATACTACTGTTAACAAGAACAAAGGGAAGATGCAAAAATTGGAGCAGGTCTTGGACAGTTGAAGTTAATGAATATTGTGTTGAACAGCATTTTGAATGCTGTATCACAAAAGTGGATCAGGGAACACACAAGCTTGTGGTACTGACAGTTCACAGGCATCAGCAGGAAGTATCTAAAGCTTCATAAAGCAGCTAGAAATAGTTTCTAAAAGGTAGCATAGGCTTAACTGGGGCATAATTGTTTGCGGAGACTTAATGTTATTTTCTGTCAGATAGTAGGTCTACTGGGTGATGGCACTTAGAGCTGTTGATAACCAGCTTTGGATTATTTTCCACAGTGAAATTCTGTATAAAGATTAAAAGACATAATGCAACAGCTATTGACAATTTGTTTTTACATCCAATGACCTGCAGTGGTTTAGCTGTAAAACCGATTATCACTGGTTTATCTAATCATGACAGTTAAATAGTAACAATAAAAAAAAGACACTGACCAGTCAGGTACAAAACAGAAGAATCATAAACAATGAATTGAACATAGCATTTAGAGAGATGCTATGTGAAGAATTCTGATGAGAAATTTGTAAAACAGACCATGCTTATTTAACTACTTCTTAAATATTCTCATAGAATTTTTGGATCTCTTATTCACCTTAGAAAGTAAATGTGTACAAAATAAAATGATAGCAATGATAAGGAAGAAATAACTGTACCCAACTTAGATGATAAGCTGTAGTAATGAGCTGATACTCCATTACTGAAGTGCCCAGACTAAGTCTCAGTAAGCAGGTACTCACTCTCAAGTAGAGAGGGAATAAGAAACTATTCATTGTAAATAAAGTAAAATAACACTTAACCATGTTCTGTAAGTTGCACCAGGAAAAGTCACAACTATTGTTGCAAAATAAACTGCCTGTTGTTTACTTGTAAGTAGCATGTGAAAAGTTTACATTAGCTGTATGTAACTAAGAAGTTTATTGAATGTCGCTCATGCAGAAATCTATGTCTGGAAAAGGACCACTGTTTGTGGATGGCTGTCCAATAACATTGACATAAAAACAGACCAGTGACTGCCAATGTCGTGGCTACTTGAGGCTAGAGTTGCAGCGTTTCTTAACAGTGGATGGCTGGTAGCTCAAGGTTGTTTCCATAAGGCGGTGATCTACCTGTTGCCTTAGACTGCTGAGCACTGGCAATATGGCACCTTAACTACAGTGCTGACAGAAGAATATGTAGTGGTCTATTTGTGAACATGTGATACGATGGAAGCCTATAGATCTGCACTGGCTGCCCCTCTTAGGGGTGATGTGATTGCCACCTGTTGGCTAGATGAGTGCCTCAGGTTACAGCAGCAGCATCCAGAGTTGTCCTTGTCGGTGTGCCTTTGTTGCTGTCATTGTCACAAGCTATTATTATTATTTTGGTTCTCACTGCTATGGCCCCTATGAGGCCATGTTTTGGATACCTGAGTGCTGTCCTGTCATGCTGGTGAGCTATGTGCCTCGATATGGCAGTTACCACCAGTATGCTCAAATATTACCAGTCTGCGTTTAAAAAATAAAACTCGTACACTTTTCTCAGAATAAATATACTCCAAGAATAAGGTGAAAACCAGCTGAAACATTATTAAACAAGGATCAAACAAAAACAGTGACCCAAATGAAATGGAGCCCACAGGAAATAGCTGCAACAGAAATGGTGATGGTTTCAAATCATTGGCCATCAACTTCAATGATTATTTACTCTGTGTTCCAGCAAACACTTAACCTGATAATAAACAACCAAATAAAGATACATTAGACTTACTTGTGCAGTCACTGAAAACACCACCAACAGGCATTAATTTGAAAAATACGACCCCTAAGGGGATTAAAAAAATTGTAAGTGCACTGGAAAGTAGTTGGGGAGATGGTGTTTCCAATAGAATGTTAGAATCCTCTACTTTCTTGATATAATTACCATTAAGCTATCTTTGTAATTAATTGAGATTAAGGACTTGTTTCCTGACAGACTAAAATAAACTGTGGCAACACCCATGTGTAAAACTGAAGAGAAGGAAACCACCTCTAATTGCGTACCTTTCTCATGCCTTCAAGACTTCTCAAAAACTTGTGATAGAATACTGTCTGACTCACTCATTGAACTAAGCAGAACTTGTTAACAGCCTGTCAGTTTGGCTTACAAATGAAGTGGTATCAGAACTAAATGAGTAAAATTATTCTCTCTATAGTGGAACCTCACTTAATGAGCACCTCCCATAATGTGAAATTCACATAATGAGCGAAACAAATTGTAAAAAAATGACTCACTTAACAAGCAATGTTTCGCATAAGAAGTGATGGGGATTTAGTGGGATGTCACAAGCCAATCGCGTGCAGCGAGGGAAACATTCCACAATGTGAAGACTTTTCATTGTCAGCAGTGGCATTTGAACTATGTCTTTAGTATGTATTGCAGTCTGGGTTTAGCGTTCTCTCTGCTACCATCTTAGTGACCACACATAGTTCTAAACATGTGTTCCCATACTGCTTTTCATGTGCAAATTTTAATAACCTAGAAATGTCCCTGAAGATAACTGTAAGATGACTGTAAGAGAAAGAAAATGACCTTAGGAATGAAATGTAAAATCATTGAAAAACGCAAATGTTATGTGTGTTGCTGATTTAGCATGCACATGAAATTGGTCTACTTCAACTATTTGCACTTTCCTCAACAACAAGCACAGGATTAAGGAGATAGGTGCTTCAAAAAGGGTGAAAAGAGTATCTAAACAATGTTTTTGCATTTTGGATAGTGTTGAAAGGTTGCTCAGTGTATGGATAAATGAAAAGCAATTGCAAGGCATTACTATTTATGAGAACATCATTACTGAAAATGATTTTTGCCAATCCCCTTAAGACAATGCCAGGATCATCAGCAGCTGAAGAAGTGTTTAAGGGCAACTGTGGATGTTTCAAGAAGCTTAAGAGAAGAATCCGCTTCCACAGCTTTGTGAGGCATGGTGAAGCAGCTAGCTCTGACACAAAGGCAGCAGAGAACTTCATCAGTAACTTCAAGATTCTCATGTATTCTGAGGGTTATCTGCCACAACAGGCTTTTAATTGTGATGAGATTGGTCTGGTTGTGGGATTGAAGGGACCAGACTCGAGATGGGTCTATTCTGCAAAAAGGTACCAAAGCATACCTTTATAACAGCAGAAGGAAATGCATTGCATGGTTCATAAGACAACGAAAGACTGTCTTACGCTGCTGTTCTGTGACAATGGAAGTGGCAATTTGAAAATTAAACCACTGCTTGTTTACCATTCAGAAA
Source organism: Schistocerca serialis cubense (assembly GCF_023864345.2). Classification (NCBI taxonomy): domain Eukaryota; kingdom Metazoa; phylum Arthropoda; class Insecta; order Orthoptera; family Acrididae; genus Schistocerca; species Schistocerca serialis. Next base: position 395,122,554 of record NC_064646.1, on the reverse strand, counting down.
CTTCATCAGCCTTCAAGAAGTGTGAAGTCTAGGAGAGCAGATTAAATGTGATGTGGAGTCCAACAACAAGGTTCCTCCTCCAACTATCTATGGTTCTATTTGATTTTTAAGTGTTTATGCTACAGCCAGTTTTATGATTTTTAGCCTCAAATAGACAACAGATATTACAAAAGTACCTCATTATTCTAATATTTGTGGCACTCTCATGACATAAAATGTAGAACAGTCACAGAAGTATTAATTTATAATTCCAGTAATGTCAACAATTTTACAAATGACATGTATACATAATGTCCACATTTTTTACTGCTCTTAAGATATATTTTTATAATAAGCTCCAAATGTTTCTAAATTATTTGTAACAGAATTGTTTCCTCTTGTGAACAGTGACGTATTGCAGATTATCTACATTAATGTAATGTGGCTAAACTGAGGCTGCTTCTTTAAACAATGCCCATTAATCTTTGGTGAGTGATGTTGACTTCCAGTGTTATATACAAGCGTCAAGTACATCTTTTAAAACTGACAGACATATCAATCTGGATGTCTCCATGGAAATGGCATCCCATTATGTTATTACAGGCACCAAGAGATGGCACACGTGTGCTATGATGCATTTAGTTTTTTCTTGTGGTTTTAAGACTTTAAATAACTGACTACTAATACAAATAAGTCAATATGTATAATTTTCATATTAATATGCATACATTTGGTTTTATCACAAATAAATAGCAGGAGCTGCAGAACTAATGATTTTTATAGTGCTAATTATTTCATCCAGATGATGCTCTGGCCCACAGTTAACGAATTACTCTAGATTGTCAGGCATTTTATGAAGCTGGCTGTAATGTAGATTATAAACCATGACTAAATATAAATTCTTTTCTTGATTAGTTAAATTTAAACAATAAATATTTAAGAATGAAGACTCAAAATGATATTGCAAGTCATACCCCATTGAATGACGGTGATGCTTTAAGCTCTGGAGCATCCTCTCTCTATCCTATATAACTCGTGGCTGCTTAGCCATCAGCATTAGTTACAGTTACTGGGGCATCCAAGTGGGTCAGATGCCACTGCTGTCATCCAGATGGGTAATGGTACATCGTATTAGAGTATACTTTTACAACATTGGCCTCTCTATGTAATACAACACTTAATGAGCACCTCCCATAATGTGAAATTGTTATTGCAATGCAAACTTTGATGATGGACCATAATTAAAAGGCTGAAATCAGTCTGAAGTTAACATTGGCTGCGACCAAGACTGCTTGTAAATAATTTAATCGCAATAAGATCACTGTTCTCTGACAATGTTATATAAAACAAGGTTGATATGGACAATGCTCCTGTCCATTCTCCAGGCCTACAAGACCACCTCTTTGAAGAATTTCAGTTCATCACGATCCCATTTCTGCCTCCCTACACCACTCCGTAACTCCAGCAAATTATTTCTTACTTTAAGAAGCTTTACACTGAAGCACTCTCAGAGCATTGCTTTGAGTTGATTGAAGCTATCATTATCACTGTCAGAGGGTTGTGGAAATATCACTTCATCATTGTTGAAGATGATTGAAAAGGCATGGGAAGGGGTTGCCAAGAGAACTCTCACTTCTGTTTAGGAGATGCTTTTGCCAGAGTGTGCTGTTGAATGTAACTCCAAGGCATTTGAGTCAGTACCTTTGGAGCCTGTACTCAATGAGATTGTGTCTTTGGCCAAGAGCATGGGACTGAAAGTGGATATCAGTGATATTGATGAGCTTGTGAAAGATCACAGCCAAGAAATGACCACCAAAGAGCTTATGGAGTTGCATTGTGTTTCACACCAGGAAGTTGTGGAGAGGAGTTTTGGGGGAGGGGGGGGGGCAGGGAGGAGGAGGAGGTGGTGTAGGAGGAGGTGGTGGTGGCACGAAAGCTGCAATCTTCTGGAGCAATAAGAGAAACACTGAAAACATGGGAATCGTTTGCATTGTACATTCAAAATCACCACCCCAATAAAGCAGTGGCTATGTACGCAAGAAATTTATTTGACGATAATGCTGCATTGCATTTTCACCAAGTGTTGAAGCATTGGCAGATACAAATGACTTTAGATAGCTTTGTAGTAGAAAATTAGTCATGTATTGTGAATAATAAAGTACATAATCGTGTTGTATAATACTCTTTGAATAAATGACAAGAATGAAGAGGAAACTTTTAGTTTTTTTCTGCATGGAATGCATTATCATATTTTACATTAATTTATATGGGATAAATTGTTTCACTAATGAGTGTTTTGCACTTAGAGTAAGATTATGGAACAAATTATACTCAATATGTGAGGTTCCACTGTATTTTGTGATCTTTTAAGTGTTGGGAAGTCTTTCTGAAGATGTGTGTCTGGAGTGTAGTCATGTATGGAAGTGAAACATGGACAATATACAGTTGAGAAAAGAATATAAGCTTTTGAACTGTAATGATACAGAAGAATGCTTAATATTACATGCGTAGAACATGTAACTAATTAGGAGGCACTAAACAGAACTGAGGAGACAAGAAATTTGTGACCTCAAGGGATTACCAACTTAATATTGTAGGGAATTGCCAGGGAAGAAACCTATGTCTCTCGACAGGTGCTGCCCGATTAACTTGACGAATGTACTTTGTCAACTGCTTGAGAGGATGGTTACCTTCTGATTCTGCTGGGTACTCGAATCTCAGGGCCTTTTGCCCCCATATCAGTGTGACTTCTGGGAAGGGTGATCTGACCATTTACTCAGATTGAATACAGCAATCCTACAGGCATTTACTGACTGCTGGCACCTTGTTGCAGTCTTCTTTGACCTACATAAGGCATACGACATGGCTTGGAACCATTGCATTTTAGTTACCCTCCATGATTGGGGCTTTCGTGGCCTCCTTCAGATTTTTATCTGCGAGTTTTTTATCCCATCGACTCTTCTAGGTTAGAGTTAGCACTTCACTTCAGGAGAACGGTATCCCATGGGGTTTGGTGTAAAGTGTAACACTCTTCCTCATAGCCATCAGTGGACTTGTAACCTCTGCTGGACCTATGGTTACACCAGCATTCTGTGTTGTTGATTTTTGGAGCTCCTACTCGGTAGCACAAGTTCTAAAGCACCACGTGATGCACCTCTGCATGGGCTCTCTCCCATGGCTTCCAGTTTTCTCGCACCAAAATGTGGGTTATGCATTTTTGTTGTTGACCCATAGCACACCCTGATCCAGAACTTTATTTAGGTTACCATATCCTAGATGTTGTAGCGCAGTCCCATTCCTTGTGTCTTACTTTTGATAAAAAGCTGACAAGGCTGTTCCTTATCCGCCATCTGAAAACTATGTTCATGCAGAAGCTTAATGCTCTCTGCCTCCTGACCCACACATGTTGGGATGCAGACCATGTTACCCTTCTCCATCTTTGTTGTACTCTGGTCTTCTCCAGACTAGATTATGGTAGTCATGTTTATGGCTCAGTGGCTCCTACCACTGTGAAAATACTTGATCCTGTTCACCATTGTGTGTTACATCTGGCTATCGGTGCCTTTTGCACTAGTCCCATTGAGTCTCCTCGCAAAAGTGGGTTTCCCCCTCCACAAATACAACAGAGCCAACTCCTGGTTTCTTATTCAATCACCATCTGCCGATTCCCTGACCATCCCGTGTACCTTGCCCTCTTTGTAAACAAGGAATGTCACCCTCCTGATAACTGCCCATGTGCGGGTCAGTTGGAATGCGTCTCACTTCCCTCTGTTGGGATCTCCATCTCCACTCAGTGGAATGTGCCCCATGTATTTCCTCCCACAACCTGCCTTCGATGGTGCCTAGACCATGGCTTAGGACCATCCTATTCCAGAGTCTTAAGACCTCTGTCGCCCCAATGATCTTCTGGCGTCTTGTACATTCCATCCTCGCAGAATTCCAGGGTGCTACCATCTTCTACACTGATGGTTCTAAGATGATAGATAAGGCAATATATACTTTCACATCTCCTACTGGCTTAGACCACCATTTATTGCTGGGATCATGTAGTGTGTTCACAGCAGAGCTGCTAACCATTAACAGGGCCCTACATTTGGTTACTCAGGCCTCCCTCCACAGTGTTTTAAATTGGGCCGACTCAATGAGCAGCCTGTAGGCTGTCGACCAAAGTTACTCTGGTCACCCTTTGGTCTTCGCTATCCATGACCTCTCTGCTCTTGGATGTGCTGCTTGCTCAGTTATCTTTCTCTGGGTCCCCAGTCATTTGGGCATCCCAGGGAATGAACTGGCTGACCGGTTGGCCAGAGAATCAGATATTTACACCCATTCCCTTTCATGATTCCACCTGTGGATATGCGAATCTAAATCAGATCTCTCTTTGCCAAAAAGTGGAATGACATTTGGTGTGATACTACTCTCAATAATAAATTTTGAACAATTAAGGAGGCTACTGCGGTGTGGTGCTCTTCCGTCCACTCCTCTTGGAAGGAGTCCACTATCTTATGCCATCTATACATTGGTCATACGAGTTTCACTCATTGTTTCCTCTTGCATAATGAACTACCCCCACAATGTGGTTGTGGAGCCTGACTGATAGTATTCCATATAGTGGTGATGCTTTGTACTAAGTAGTCTTCCAGATTTCTTAATTTTAATGCTAGCAGACGATTCATGGATGGTTGAACTGGTCCTCAATTTCTTCTGTGAAAGTGCTTTTCATTTTCAGATATAAGTTTTGGTTTACTCCTGGAGCAGGGGCAGGGTCGTTGTGGTTGGGGCCTCTCTAAATGTTTTCTCAGTCTGGGACTCATGACCAATCCTCTGTGGAAAGACCACTCTTTTACCCTCTGTTTTTCCAGTTTCTAGATCTGGCCTATCCTTTAATATTTGCTGATATTCAAGCACACTAGACAAGAGCCTAAATTCACCTTCAGGAAAGACCATTCAGATGTTACCTGAACATTCCTTAAACTCACAAAAATTAATATTATGCAGCTTCATATAAGAAATAATTACCTGCTGGCACTAGAAGTAGACATTAATGGTCACAGACTAAATGAAATGCACTGTGTAATATTATTGGATTCCAGTTGGATAGCAAGTCAAATGGAATTATCACGTTGATAACTAAATCAGGAGTCTCAGTTCAGTGTGTTATGCACTTAGAACCATCTCTCATTGCATCAACCTAACGACAGGAGTGTTGGTCTATTTTACATGTTTTCACTCTCCCTTGTCTTTAGAATTATTCTCTGGTGTAGTGCACTTAAAGCAAATAAAGTTCTGATTCAGTAAAAGCAGGCAGTAAGAACATTATGTAAGGTATGTACTGTACATCTTGCAGAAGCCTTTCTAAAGATTTTAGAATTCTTACACTTACTTCTTCATTCATTTACTCCCTCGGTCTTTGTTGCTAATTATAAAAATCAGTTTAAGCTGAGCTGTGATTTACACAGTCACAATATGAGAAACAAAAATAATTTTTATGTAGATTTCGCTCCTTGTAGAGGGTACAGAATGGTGTTATGTTCTGTGATGGGAAAATATTCAACATACTATAATCTGAAGTAAGACAAGGAATTGCGAGTTCTTCCCAATTTAAAATAAAATTTAGACATACCTGATGAGGTGATCTTTCTACAAAATATCTAGATATCTGTATTCAAGGATTGTAAAATTCTGTTAGATAAACGGCAGCTATCTGTGTTTGTTGTGAAGTTGTATAATGTGTAGTAATGTACAGTAAATAGTAGGGCTATTCATTCCTGACATATGAAGGCAAATATTTTCTCTGAAAAATATCATTGTAATCAAGGAAATATTAAGCTACCAGCAGCAGATAAATGGCAGCAGTATAGGTAATTCAGGAGGCAGCAGCTTTTTCTAATGTATTTGATTAAATTTAGTTGTCATAAGTATGAATAGCACTAACCAGTAAACTGCAGGATTTCTGTTAATAGTCTACAGATTTAGTTTCTAATGTGCACATCTTTTGTTAATTTGTTCCTTGACTCATCTTATAACCCAGTTGTTCCTTTTTTTTGATGAGATCTACAGAACATGTTGACAGAAAGAATGAACACTTAATAGTGTATGGAAACCATTCCCCAGGGATCAGATAATCAAACAAAGATGACAAAGCATTCAGTAGTGCAATGCAGTTATACTGCAATTCAGGCAATAAGAGTGCAGAGTGAAAAGTTATGGTAAAAAGCAATAAATTTGCCAAACACGCATGTTAAAATATTTGATATCAGGATGAAACTTTTTCTTCAGCTTCTATGCCACACATTACACTAGTCTGTTAAAATAGCTGCCAACTAGCAAATGGAGGTTTACCTGTTTGGAACTATTATTTTTTAAAAGTATTGCAAGAATCATTGCTACCAATCATTGCTACACTGCATACCACTATTTCATAAAAATTCATAAAACTAGTGGCTCTATTGGCTCTCCTAATAATTACTAACAACACATTAGCATGATTCAATGCTTCCGAGACTCCAACATTAATCAGTAATTATTGCATGAGACTAAGCCATACAAAAGTCATCCCATGGTTACCAAAGAACGCTTGTGAGTTGAACAGCCACTGGTGATGAATATGGCATGGTAGGAGTCAGTTCTATGTTATCCTGTTAAATAGTCATTGATGCTCACTTAAATGGTCTTCAGTCTTGTGTTATCACACAATATTTCAGGTTGTTCAGCATTGTTGAACATGTAAAGGATAGGTGGTAAAACTAGGCAATATTACTGAGTGGATCAAAAACCTTTAAAATATTTTGCATAATATGAGAAATACTACATAACGAACATTTTCATCCATATTGCATGTTGTAACTCATGACATTTGATGAAATACATGGAATGTGAATGTTAAAAAAATAAAGAAGGTAACAGAATGCCCATAACTGTAAAAGGGTTTACCAATTTTCTGCATGCAAATGAATATAAAACTACAGTAGAAAAAAAACATACAAATTACTGCTCTGCAAATACAGACAGCTAGTGTAGAGTATACAACAAAGAAGTGCAACTTACTGAGTACCAAAATAAGAACTGATCTCTTGGAACTGTATCTCTCATTGTTGTGTTACATTTGTTAATCATATGTCAAACCAGTTCCAGTAACACATCAAATGGTGCCCAAGCAACACATTAAAAGCTGATAATCATTTACCTTGTTCATGCTCAATTCCCTCATGAAGCCTTAACAGTTCTTCACCCACCTTATCCTATTTAAACTTATTACAACAAAATGAGCAGTGAATGTAGCATCATCATCTTGATAGCCCAAAAGTTCGAACATTACTACAGCACTATGTAGTTTTCTTGAGCTGTCCAGAGAGAACTTAAATTATTTGTGCAGCATTACTGTTCAGTTGAACACCTAGGGGCTGCTTTAGGACAAAAAATGTCTAGTGGCTTCTTATGGAGACTTTCAGTTATCGTGTGCATCCTGTAGTATAAATGCTGTTCTATAACAGTGATTCTGACAATGGTATTGCCCCAATTCACATTAGTAGCATGTTTAGATTATGTTGAGGAAGTTGCAGCTGAACTTCAACACTGCTTTGTCAAACTTACTCACCTACTTTGAACATATGGAGCATCTGTGATCAATGTTGTAGGGAAGGAAGATAAAAGGTTCATGGTCAGTCAACAACTAGATCATGAGATATGGAATGAAAGTTCTGTTTGGGCAGGGATAGGGAAGAAAATCAATCCCAACCATTGTAAAGAAACCATTTTGGCGTGCCATTAAGCTATATGAAAAACCCAAATATGTGTGGATGAACGAGGATTTGAAACATGCTCCTTCCAAATGTAGGTCTGATGCCTTAACCATTGCCCTTGTTATTCAGTTTCAATATTAGAGCAGAGAATCCACTAAAGATTTCTATCTTCATCATTGCAGATGATAGTAAGTACTGTACTGTATGCCAAGGGTTCAAATTTTGCTTAGGTACAACAATTTTGTAATGAACTCCAACTCTAAGACAGGTTAAAAGTGGTCCAGTGTCATATTAAATATGTTCTTTGGTGTTTTCAGGGTACAGAGTTAACAATTCACACAAATTTTATACTTCTTAATTGTATGAAAAAGTCTGTCCACTTACTTGGCTGCCAGATGAATAATCTGGGACACACGGGAGAGATTAAAAAGTAGTCAGTAACGTTCTTCTAGTTTTATCAGTTTTACCATAGCAATAAATTGATTGCAGTTTTGATGCTACAGTATTGTAATTGACTGTAACATGCACTGTTGTGGATTCATTTTTGACACATGAAATAGAAATAAGGCTGAGTTTGGTATCCCCAAAATCTATCATATTAGGCCTAGTTACAATGGAGGGGCTTCATATTTGGATACCATCTCATCTGTACAACACTTGCACAACCAAAATCTATTATCAAGCTGTAGCAGAATTTTGTATTTAGTTACAAGGGAGGAGCTTTATATTTAGAATACCATCTTATATTTACAACACTTCCACGCTTTCGCCAATGCAAGCATTCAGTTTATATAGACCATTTTGTAGTTCAAAATCTTCAAATTATGAATGCTACATAACAATAGTCTACAAGTAGCAAATATTCATTTCATGCACTTGCCACAGAGGGTAATAAACAAACAATTATTAGTATGTAACTGATTGAGCAGAAGAGAGAAAATGTAAACTATGACAGATGCCAGTGAGGACAAAAATGAGTGTATAGGAATACTTCAGCTGTGATTTCATCATTTGGAGTATTTGTGATTTTGATTTGTTAGTTTCCTTGGACTATGTGATACAAATTCACAAATAAATGCACCTGCTCCTTTCCTAAACATTATGTGTATTTAAACTATTTATGTGTCACTAATAAATGCATTAATACTTCTGAATTTTTAAAAACCATCTTGAAATTCCACCCACGTTTCATCACTTTTAAAATCTGGTACCACGCAGCAGCATCTGCATTATGGAAGATTTTATTCTTTCCACATCATTGTCTGTACCTACAGTATTTGCTTACTTATCCACAAAGATTGATACCCCTCCTATTTACTTCAATATTTATTTTCAGCAATCAGATGAGCGAAAGGTGAAGTGATTACATCCAAATATTTAGATGGCCATTGAATTCTAGCCATTGAATTTTACCTTGTATGTATGCATTGCTTGCTATGCTTATAGAGATCTATAATTCATTATGGTACTGAAATGAAGGACACTCAATTGAAGCACAATTAATGCATCCTTTAAAAATTATGACCCCTGCTCTGTCTCAGACAGTCTCACAGCACTCATTTTATCTAGCTACAATGAAAAGATTCACCTTGTAAATACAGAAATACAGGCAGAGAACTATTGAGAAAGAAAGAGATTTATATACGTGTGTTTTAGACCTGGAAAAGGCATTTGACATTGTGTTTATGGATAAGATTGCTAATGATGGCAAAAAGAGTGCAGTTGTAAAGAAACTGACTTATAAATTCATTAAATTTAAATAAAAAATTGTCAGTAAAAGTAAGGGGAAAAAGTAGCAACAGTAATGAATTAGGAAAAGAAGTAAGACAAAGCTGCCTGTCTCTCACTGTTTTCAGTCTGTACTTCAGAAATATGACTGAGCACCGACCGCAAGATGAGAAAGTGGTGAAAACTGTAGGAAGAGAGGAAAAAGAATTGCACAAAATTGTGGATGCTGTTGAAGCTAAAGGAAGGAGCTATGGAATGAAAATCAGTGCAAAGAAAACAAAGTAATGGCACAAGGAGAAAATAAAGATAATATACATTGTTGAATCGAGAATCATTAGAAGATGTGCAAAGCTTTAAACATTGGGAAGCAAGGTAGAGTGTGGCTGGATAGAAATTAAAACCAAGATAACAATGGCAAAAGAGGATAGAATAGAATATTTAGAATAGAATATAATATTTCATCACCATTGATGTTTACATGCAATTGATGTTGTCATATAAACTTTATGTACACTTAGTTATAACATTACGGTGATTTTAGATGTACTCTTATGTATGTTTGTTACGAGGAGGCTTTTATATGAGTAAGTTCTTTAGAAAAGTACATTGTTATGCAAACTGATCACTTTTTGCAAACGTGATATAGTATACCACAATAAATCAGCGTATCACATTACTATCCTTATACCTATATAGACTGTCAGTAATTAAAGTAATCATAAACTTTATCTCTGTAGCGCTTTATACAGAATGGCCCATTAAATCAGCATACCACACTGATAGTTTCATAAAATATTACAATTTATCTTTTGTATAGTCCCATCTCAAAACTCTAGTTCATCTATTGCACATTCTTCAAATGCCTTCACTGTATAGAAGGCTTTACTTTTACACACTTTGTTATTACAATTTTAAATATGTTCAGGGGCACTGAGTGGGAATTCTTAGGTAGTTAGCTAAAAATGTGAGACCAAGATATTTGTAGCTATTGTCAAGCTTTGCTGGTTTAGCAAATGTCTTGCTATGTCTAGTGTTAGTATTGTGTATTGACATCATAAGGTCAAAATTATTCGTGTTTTCTTTGGTGTGTTCTAGGCAGTGCAACTATAATCATATAAACAAGTTACTGTCATAATATTCATTTCCTTGAAGTAGTGTCTACAAGATTCTGAGTCCTGCAGTTCATCTGATGGCCTTTTTTTGGCATTTAAATACAGTCTTAGATGCAAGAGAGTTTCCTCGTAGCAAATGTCCACATGTCAGATGGGAACTGAAGAAAGCAAAGTATGTGTACAGCAACAGAGTTTCACTTATATGGCCTCCCAGTGTATACAGAAGACAAATCTCAAGTGTGTATCTAGAGCATAACATGACCATGTGCATATCCAAGCTTTGACTTTGTTCAATATGGAATCCAAGAAGTTTCGGTGATTTATTTTCATTCTTGAGAGCATTCAGATTAAAGACAATATTTTTTGCTTTGCTACCATTTATCTGTAATGCTTTAGCCTCAAACCAGGAGCTACACCTATTTATTGCTATTGCAACATTCAGTAGTAGTTCATTCATGATAGTACTATAAGCAACTAATGTGGTGTGGAAGAGCCCAAGAATGGAGCCCTGCGGCACTCCTTTTTTAATAGGTAGAGGATCTGATTTTTGATTATTCACACACACCAAATGTTTTCTATTGCTTAGGTATGACTGCAGTAGGAGGAGAGCTTTCGCAGCTACTCCACAGTGCATAGGCATTTTGTAGGACATGGAGAGTTTTCCACTGAAACATGGATAGAGACTTGAGGTAAAAATCAATGAGGTATTTCTCATCAAGTGCTCTGTATGGTACTGAAACATGGGGAATGAAGAAGAGTGAGAGAACAAACATGGAAGTGTTTGAGATAAGAATGTGACAGTGGATGAAAAGAATGTGTGGATGCATAGTGTGAAAATGAGGACATACTGAAAAAGAAGAGCGGGAGAACATAGAGAGTTGCTGATTGCAATAAAATGAAGAAAAGGAAATGGCATAGGATATGTGTTATGAAAGAAGAACGGGCTTGGTATTAGAAGGGTGGCCTGAAGGCTCCCTGGACCTTGTACTGCCTCTTTGCGACTGCTATCCAGCATGCTTGAACTTCCATACTAGAAATTATGCACCGTTTTACTGTATCCCAAACTTTGTATGCAAGTACCACTAAAACCTGCTTGTAAAGAAGTGGTGGAGCAAAATAATTTTGAACATTTACACCATTTTCAGCAAGTCACTTCATGGCACATGTAAGATGGTACTTCGTATAGCACTTACTTCCCACCTTCCCTGTTCCTGCCACTAATGGTTTACAGTAAACCTCCATAGGGGCTCGAATCTCTCTAATTTTACTTTTATGGTCTTTTCAGAGGATATTTGTAGGAGGAAGTAAGACGTCATTTGACTCATCTAGGAAATTATGCTATTGATATTCTAACAGTAAACCACACTGAAATGTAAAAAACATCTTTTGTAGCACCTGCCACTGAAACTTGATGAGCATCACCTTACTGATTTCACACTTATTTGATCAACATGTGATGAAATGTACTCTTCTTAAGTTCTTCTCTGTTTTCTTTATCAGTCCCACTAGTTAAGGATTCTAGACCAAGGAGTAACATTCTAGAATCAATCAAACAAGTGTTTTGAAAGCCATCTTCTTTGTAAGTGGACTACACTTCTTCAAATGCATCTCAATCTGGCATATGACTTTCCTACAATTGGTCACCCCATTTTAAATAATTCCATACACACACTTCCAGATATTCAATGAGTGTGAATTTTTCCAGTGGCTGTTCAGCAATCGTGTAACGTAACAGTAAGGGTCTTCCCAAAAGTCAACTGACAAGCCTTTCACCAACTGTCAATCCTCTTCCTACGGTTCGCTACAATATTCTTGCATTATGACAGCCCAATATATAACAGTAACATCTTTGAATAACATCATGAAGCTACCAGCATCATACATTAAATCATATATTTGTATTACTAGCAGTGATGGTCCTACAACTCTCTCTTAAGGTATGCCCAAGTCTGGTGATTTCTCTCCATTAAGAGTGATATGCCGTTTTCTATTTTTTGAGAACTCTCCAGTATAATCACAATGATATCCCACACCATGGACATCCACATAAATTTATCCAAGGGGGAGGAGAGGGGGTGGGGGCAAGACTCTAAAATTGTAATTTACTCACCAAGCGATGGGAAAGCACACACGTAAGACTGTTGTGATTGGCGAGCTTTCAGAGCCAGTGACTCCTTCTTCAGGCAGAAGGGTTGAAGGGGAAGGAAGAAGGGTGAAGGAAAAGAACTGCAGAGGTCTAGGAAAAGGGGCAGATTTTGGGAAAGTCACCCAGAACCACAGGTAAGGTGAAACTTACCCTATGATGCAGTCCCCAACAATCAGCCTCTCCTTCTCATCCTGTACGGTAAATTTCCCCTTACCTGCAGTTATGGGTGACCTTCCTGAAATCTACCCATTTTCCTAGACCTCTCCAGTCCGTTTCTTTCATGCTTCTTTCTTCCCCTTCAACCCCTCTGCCTGAAAAAGGAGCTACTAGCTCCGAAAGCTTGGCAATCACAACAGTCTTTTATGCGTATGTTCTGCTGCTGCTTGGCGAGTAATTTTTTTATCCATCCAATTTAATAATTTTATCAATAATTGATTGTTTTTAGTATTATAAAACTGCTTTTTTTATATGAATGAGTTGGTCATTTTGAGAACTTCCATTTCACAAGAACTAAAAAACTCTGTATTCCTGATTCTAGAGGGTGGAGAGAGGGAGGCGACAAGTGACCACTCTTATATCTATCTTGTGGACACCTATATTCTGTACACTTGTATTTTGTTCCTTACACAACAGTAGGGAACCACATTGAATGCCTTTCTGGAAGTCAAATAACCCAGTATCAGACAGGGTGCCAGTGCCTCCTGCCTTCAAAGTCTCGTGCATGAACAGAATGAGGTGGATTTTACCAGAACATTTTTGTAGAATCCATTTTGGCTCAACAAAGGAGATTATCAGTTTCTGAAAAGATGATAATATGTGAGCCCAAAAATGTTTCAAAATTCTGCAACAGACAGACATTAGCATTATAGGCCTTTTAGTTGTGTCCTTCTGTTAGACAACCATTCCTCAGATTTTGAATGACCTGCACATTGTACAATCACGGAATCCTACGAACCTCCAGGAACCTACAATGGGCCTATCAACTTTTTCCAAGTTTTCCTTTTATGTCCCACTACTACATATCCTAGGGTATAGAGACTATAAAAGCCCTTGATTAATTTTTCTGATCCATCTTTAACTCTTAACTTCACCCACATTATGCACATTCGGACTCTGTACTAACTTCACTAAATATTATCAAATGACTTATGGCTCTAAATACACCTTCACCACTGGCATCGAGCCTATTTTTAGAAAATACAGTTCAATTGTAATTAAACTTTTGTTGCTACTCTTGTCATTTGGCTTTCTGTTCCAAATAATATGCAGGTATTATTGTTGTTTATAAGTGAGACTAGTTCTGGAAGCACCCACGGACACCCCAGCACTCAATGCATTTTCAGATTGTTATCTTAAATGTCAAATGCTATCATCTTTAATAAACTGGAGTGACATTCTCACCTCTCCTAAAGCAGAACGTGATTTGTCATGTTTGTGGAGGGTTTCTCCTAGTCTGTAGTCTTGTGCACTCACAGTCGCTTCCTGTGTTTGTAGTGCACCTACCTTATATATAGAATATACAAACTGATAACGACATCCTCTTGAGTAGTCCCCGCCCGGAGATCCGAATGGGGGACTATTTTACCTCCGGAATATTTTACCCAAGAGGACGCCATCATCATGTAATCATACAGTAAAGCTGCATGCCCTCGGGAAAAATTACGGCTGTAGTTTCCCCTTGCTTTCAGCCGTTCGCAGTACCAGCACAGCAAGGCCGTTTTGGTTATTGTTACAAGGCCAGATCAGTCAATCATCCAGACTGTTGCCCTTGCAACTACTGAAAAGGCTGCTGCCCCTCTTCAGGAACCACACGTTTGTCTGGCCTCTCAACAGATACCCCTCCGTTGTGGTTGCACCTACGGTACGGCTATCTGTATCGCTGAGGCACGCAAGCCTCCCCACCAACGGCAAGGTTCATGGTTCATGGGGGGGGCACCTACCTTATTAAGAGGAAACCCACAACACTCTACGCAATAATGACTATTGAAACTCAACATCCAAGATCAGTTGGTTCCATTAGTTGGTTCAAATAGCTGTCAGTTGGAGTTCATTTTGTACTTTAATATATGGTGATTTCCAATTGGAGAAGCTTCCATTCATCCATTAACTGATCACAATCAGTACCTGACAGCAATGTTTTAGCAATGCTAACAGTATCATTGACACTTTTTGCTGATGTTCTGCTACATGGGTAAAGATTAGATTAGATTAAGTTTTTGTTACATGGACACACAAGTGAGGCATTTCTTGTGGGTGTTGAACGAATCAGAAAGTGTAACGCAAGAAACATAAAACATCTGAATAATACTCACTTCCCTGATCATTTGCCAGGAGACTATCAAAATATTTTAATACATTAAGGTACTGTAAACTGGAATTGCTAATATTTACACAATAAATACACTGTCAGAATGAGACATATTTATGCATTTTTAAGAAATTTATCATACACAAAATGCCTAATCCTAACTGTTCTGACAAAGTGGTGTCAGAACTAAAATCTAACAGACATTTTTATTTAAGTAGGTCTATCAGTCCCTATTAGGATATTCATCTATAGAGTAGAATGAGTTGCATATTAAAAAGTCTTTCAAATTCTGTTGAAACTGTGCCTTATCTTAAATCAAGTTTTTAATGGTTGCTAGCAGTTTATTGAAATTGTGTGTTTCTGAATACTGGATGCCTTTTTGGACGAAAGTATGTTATTTTAGGTCTTTACATAGGTTTTTCTTATTCATAGTATTGATAGTATGTATTGAAGTATTGCTTGGAAACGGACATATTACTTGCAACAAATTTCATTAAATAATAAATATACTGAGAAACAGTGATTAGAATACCCAGTTCCTTGAGCAGGTTTCTACATGATGTTCTTGAATTTACTCCACAAGTGAGTCCTATTACACTCTCATGCACTCTAAAAAAAACTTGTGCTTGGTTTGATGAGTTACCCCAGAATATGATCCCATATGGTGTAATAGACTGAAAGTAAGCAAAATGTGGAAGTTTTTTGTTTTAAATTTGTATCTCGCACTGCAAATACAGACTTGTTTAGGGACTTCAGCAATTCTGTGATATGCCCTTCCCAATTGAATTTATTATACAGCTGTAAGCCCAGAAATTTAACACTGTCAAGTTTAATGACAGTGAATTAGCTACTTAATCATTTATTAATGTCACCAAAAATTTGATTAGTAAACATTTCTAAATCTGTATTGACTTATTATTTATTGCAATGTTTGTATCATCGGCAAACAAAACAAACTGGCTTGTAATACATGAGAGGTCATTAATGTACTTAAGAAGAAGCAGAAGACCCAGGATGGTACCCTGAGGAACACCACATGTAATTAATTCCCAATCAGATGAGATCTTATTGCTTACTGCACAGGTATTTGGCAATGACACCTTTTGTTTCTTGTTAGTTAGGTAGGACTTGAACCATTTTCAGCACTAGATTAGGTTCAGTTTTCAGTTCTAATTTACTTCAGAGAATGCTGTAATTCACACCATCAAAGGCTTTTGAAAGGTCACAGGAAACGCTAGTAGTCTCTAATTTCTTATCTAATGAATTAAACACATTCTCACTGAAGTAGCCTTCTCTAAATCAGCACAGTTAATGAATCCAAACTGTGACTTAGACAATATTATTTGCAGTCAGATGCTTAAGAAGATGCTTGAACACAGCCTTTTTGAATACTTTTTAAAAAGCTGGCAAAAGTGAACAGTCAATAGTTTGACATTAACTCTTATTCCTTATCCCTCTTCTTATAAAGAGGTTTACCTTCAACATTTTTAGCCAGTCTGCAAAGATTGCACCGATAAGAGATTTAGTACACAAATAACTTAAGATAGAACCTAACTCATGTGAGCACTCTTTGATTAACTTCATTGATATGTTATCATAACCATTAGAATTCTTTGATTTTAGGGATTTTATGACTTTGGGAGACGTAAGTGTCGTACCCATTCTACTGAAGCTGTTTGTAAAGATTGGTCTCAAATATTTCAATACACTGTTTACTGAACCATAGAACCATAGACTTTTGGTAACATGAACAAAGTACTTGCTTAAGAGGTGTGCAACTTTACTTGACTTGTTACCAATGTCTCATTTAGTTTTAGAGATATGTTTGTCTGCCTCTTTGGCCCCACCTGTCTCTCTATTCACTATATCCGACATAGTTTTTACTTTGTTCCCTGATTTAATTATCTATTTCTCATAGTAAAGCTGCTTTGATTTCTGGATTAGTTGCTTCAATATTTTGCAGTATTCTTCATAATGGATTACAATGCTACATCAGAGCTGTTCCTAGATAGTAGATAAAATCTCCTTTTTTTCCCCAGATGAATCTTTATTCCATGTGCAATCCATGGTTTATTTTTAGACTTCTGTTTGATTTGAGTCACCTTTAGGGGAAAGCAATTTTCAAAATAGAAAATAACTTTATTAATGAATGCTTTGTATTTTCCATTTGAGTCAGAAATACTGTTAACATCTATCCATTTCATGTCTCTGAGAAATCTCCTAAAATTCTCAGTTTTTGACTAATTTATTACCCTTCTGTTCTCAGATTTAATAGATTTCCTAACCTGACAAGTTTCAACATTTAACGTAAGATGCCATATGTCAAGACCAGATAGCCCATTTACTATTGGTTTTGTGATATGATTTTTTCCCCCAGATTTATCTACAAAAATAGCAGTGTCTGGGCATCTACGTACCCTATTTCCAAAGTTCACCACTGGAATTAAATTGAATGACAGTGTTACTGATTGCAACAATTGTCCATTGACAGAGCTTTTCAATGAATCCACATTAAAATCTCCAGACACCACATTTTCTTGCCTTTTGCAGTGAGATGGGACAGCAGAGCTTCCAGACTTTTTATGACGAGGTTAAAATTTCCCGAAGGTGCTTTGTATAGACTTGCTATTATAAAGGACTTAATATGAACTACTACTTCTGTTGCACAAGCTTCTAAGTGCTACTCTGAGCAAAATTTATTAATATAAATATTCTTGAAATTAAAACTGTTTCTGACAAATGTGGCAACTCCTTCTCCCTCTTGTACTTGACCAGAAATGCTGCAGTTTCCTTGAACCTGTCATGTTAGCTTTTAAAAAAATGCATTTACAAGTCTCAGTAAAATGCCTCTTAAAATGAATCAAGAACTGAAGGTGACCCTTTCCCGATTCTTGCTGGAAATCTGCTGTAACATTATCACCACAAAACACGTCTTTTAGAGGCAGTAAATTGGATTCCTGTAAAATATCTTCTGATAGTTCACAAATCTTCAGCACTAAAGATTTACAAGTTCTTTGTAGCAGGAGCTGAACAAGTCTCTCTATTTTACTGTGAAGCAAATGTATCAGTTGCTCCTTTCTCTGGGATATTCCAGTGAATTGGGTAAGAATATGTGTAGTAGATCTAACAAATGTCAGTTCAGCTTCCTTTGTGGGTTTCTTCACAAGTTGAACAATGTTGGAAGTTAGAGCACACTTCTTTTCTGGAATAAAGAAGTATTTTTTGACACCATTCCACCACGAAAGCATTCTCTCTACAGGTGTTTTCAGGGTTAATCATCTGTACTGACTATGGGGAACATGCCTGGATATTTTTGGGAATCCACTTTGAGTTTCAATAGCCATGCATCAGAACAGTCCCTCATCTGATTTTTCTTTCTTCATTCTCCATCTCCTCCACTTCCTCTGCATCAGTCTGAGGTTTCTCGTTGTCTCTTCTTCCTCCGTGTGCACTCCTGAAGGCCAGCCTATGTTTGATGCATAACATGTGACTCGGTAATGCTTCATTCCTAGCCCTGAGTCAACATACAGGGTTCGCATGTACCCTCTGGTACAGGCCAGACACAGGGAGGGGTGACTGCCAAATGTATTACCTTCCCAATTGCCAGCTGGTCCCTCTGTCTGCAGTTCAGGAGGTGTGAACAATCACCTAAGGCAGGCGACACCCCCCCCCCCCCCCTCCCCTCCCCTCTGAAGGGGCCCCACTTAGAAGGACTGCACCATTGGAGATGCTGGCAATCATGGGGAATTTTTTTTGCTGTGAAGGAATCGTCTCAGCCTACATCTACTAAACATAAACGGAATG
Source organism: Schistocerca serialis cubense (assembly GCF_023864345.2). NCBI lineage: Eukaryota > Metazoa > Arthropoda > Insecta > Orthoptera > Acrididae > Schistocerca > Schistocerca serialis. The sequence goes on along the minus strand of NC_064646.1, from coordinate 395,103,738 downwards.
AGGGTAAAGATTCAACAACTCATCCAGGTGCACCTCGGTTCCTTACAGTGTCACGTGCTGAAGGTCAGTTTTTCACTACAGTTAACCCATTTATTATTAAGAAAAATGTTGATGCAATTACAGGCCATGTGAAATCCTGCTCTCGCCTATGTAATGGGACTTTGCTCCTCAAGACCAATCATGATTTTTCAAGACCAACAACTGCTCACAACTTCACTTCTGCATGGCTATCCTGATCGTGAGGCCCATCATATGCTGAATTCATTGCTTGGTGTTATTGACACTCAGCTGCTTGATGCTTTGACCAAGGGGGAAATCTAAAATTATCTCTCTGATCTCTGGTCCATTGGGTAATGAAAACGGCTGATGCAGACTTAGTGCCAACACACCCTCTTTTTCTTGGTGCTTTGCTACCATTGTTAGTGTTACAACCACACTTATGTGTCGTGTCAAAACATGGCCAAATGTGTTACTTTGGGTAGATATCCTCATGAGGATGATGGCACATCACTTCCTCCCCAGTGTAACAATTGTGATGATGACTATGCCGCCTCATCCTGTGTGTGTCCCATGTATCTTGATGAGTGGATCATCCAGGAGATCTGGGTGAAGGACAAAGTTGCTTGCAATTTGATGGCTATTTGAAAGTCCTGCTGCATTTTAACATGCAGCACTTATAGCACCGGACTTGGTACGCCTCACTCTACAAAGGACATGGCCACGCACAATTGCAACTTCCATTTCAGTACTGCAGTTGTGAAATTTCACAGTATCATGGCAGCAGTCCCATCTCCTTCTCCTACAGCTGCACAACAAGCCATTAAATTTTTGCCCCAGTGACAAAATCACCTGCTACACAACCAGCAGGTCAGAAAGTACAAAAGGCACACTCCTACAAAGACACTTCATGTCCGTCCAGCCAACAAATGTCCGAGTCTTCGACTGCCAACAATAAGGGCGCTAAGAAATTGAATAAAGGCAAATGGTCTTCTCCTTCCCCGACTCTGAGATCTTCAACAGTGTCACTGTGTAATATCCTCAGTCGACCACCATTTCGCTGGTGCACACTCCCTACTGTTTTTCTGCCATGGAGTCCATGGGCCAACCCAGGCAGAATACCGACACATTCATCGATTTCATAAAACAGGTTTTTCCAGCCTGTATACCTTGTAGCAGTGAGTCTTCGAAGACTGGCACTCGACAGCCACTGAGGTGACTGCCCTTTGTTCCCTGCTCCCCATTTGCAGTTATGACTCTTCTCCAATGGAATGTTCTTGCCATTAGATGCAACAAAGTGGAATTGCAGCTGCTCTTGGAATCACAGTGTGTGATTGTTTGCTGACTTCAATAAACGAAATTTTGCCTCTGTGACTGCTTTGACTTCTCGCATTTCCTTCCAGTCCACTTCACTTTGGACCTGTTGGTTCAGAGCCGGGAGTCATTCTTTTCCATATTTATGACAGTTTCACACAAGACATACAGCACTTCACCAGTGTGTTTTATTGCCCACTGAGACACATTGGTTCCTGTTCCATCCTTCTTGAAGAACCAGTCGCTTCTGACAGAACTCTGTTCCGTGTACTTCAGATGATACACCAATGCATTAGGTTGTTGCAAAAGAAGATATAACAACTGGGAAGTCTGATGTCCCTTTCACAAGACCCTAGAATGTGTAAGTATTTTCACTTGCAAAGATTACTAATTCAGAAACTTATTCTCCAAATTTCTCTCTCTCTCTCTCTCTCTCTCTCTCTCTCTCTCTCTCACACACACACACACACACACACACACACACACACACACACACACACACACCGCATGAGGTGGCACAGTGATTAGCACACTGGACTTGCATTCGGGAGGACGACGGTTCAACCACGCGTCCAGCCATCCTGATTTAGGTTTTCCAAGATTTCCCTAAATCGCTTCAGTCAAACGCCGCCTACATTCTCCATCCTTCCCTAATCAGATGGGGCTGACCATCTTGCTGTTTGGTCCCCTCCTCCCAAATGAACCAACCAACCAATATCTCTCTCTCTTTCTCTACAACCACCCCCCACCCCACACCCCGCTGCCTTGTCAACCAAATCAATTCACAATGCAGAAAAGGTGACTAAAGTGACTTCTAACAAGAAAAAGTAGTAAAAAGTGACTAAGAGAGAAAAGGTGACTGCAGGTGACAAATGTGACCTGTTGGCGATGCTGGCCATCGCCATTGCAGTGGCCTGAAGTATGGCGACCACGGCCAACACAGCTTTCAAAAGTTTCAGACAATTATCATTTACTGCATCATCCGTTGAGTTACACAAAAATACATGCACTTCTAGCCCAACCAATCGCTAGATACTGTCTATATTCGGTAACTACACGGATTCTCCTTTCACTCACTCGTCGGCAACTGGTGCACCACAAGCCACTTTTTTTCAACGACAGGTAATTCACAAGGAATCAGGCAACTGTGGCGCTTTGATAATGTGAAAATTCATTACAAAGTCAGAGAACGCCACACTGACACTAGCAAAAAATTAGAGAAATTGAAAACATTGTTCAACAGAGGCAAGGAATAATCAGCTGTAGATCACTTCTAAGTAGACGCGCAATAAAAAGGACTAAGCTAGGCGCTCTACACAAACTAAGTAAAACTGCTGCTGCTGCTGCGGTTTCTGCTCATTTGAAAGACTAGAGTACTTCGCTACAAAGACAGCTCACGGCAAACCAATGGTCCCAAAATACGAATACATCCGAAAAAAAGTAGGAATATGCACTGCTCATGTAGGATAGACAGTTTCTACTCATTTCGTCACAGAAGCACGTGAGAAAACAGCTAAACCAAGCGCTGTACGCAACCTGTGTACGGCTGTTGGTGAGGCCTGCTCGCTGTTCTACAACAGAATCCAAGAGGGTGAGCTCATGATGCCCTCCGCCATCTCTCAACTAACATTTTATTACAACCATTTATGGTTTACATACCGGTACATCAGTTTCCCACTACCTTTGATACTTTATGAAATATACAGGATAATTACATTCATGAAACATTTTAAAAAATCGTTACAGATAAATGGCCAAGAACAACGTAACAAATATGTGAAAGATATATTTTCAAAGTTTTTTTTTTTCTACAATGTTTATACACAGAGGTGACAAAATTGCTGGATACCTCCTAATATCGTGTCGGACCGCCTTTTTCCCGATCTAGTGCAACAACTCGACGTGACATGGGTTCAACAAGTCGTTGGAAGTTCCGTGCAGAGATACTGAGCCATGTTGCCTGTGTAGCCGTCCATAATTGCGAAAACGTTGCCGTTACAGGATGTTGGAACGAACTTCTCGATTACGTCCTTTTAAATCTTCGATGGATTTCATATCGGGCGATATGGCTGGCCAAATCAGTTGCTCGAATTGTCCAGAATGTTCTTCAAACCAGTTGCGAACAGTTGTGGCCTGATGACATTGTCATCCATCGTTATTTGGTAACATGAAATCCATAAATGGACGCAAATGTCTCGAAGTAGCCCAACGTAATAATGTCCAGTCAATAATCGATTCCATTGGACCTCAGGACCCAGTCTATTCCATACAAACACAGCTCACACCATTATGGAGCCACCACCAGCTTGCACAGGCCTTCTTGAAAACTTGGATCCATGGCTTCTGCACCACATTCGAACCCTACCATCAGCTCTTACCAACTGAAATCACGGCTCATCTGACCAGGCCGCGGTTTTCCAGTCCTCTGGTGTGCAACTGATATGGTCTCGAGCGTTGCAGGCGATGTCGTACTCTTAGCAAAGGCACTCGCGTTTGTCGTCTGCTGCAATAGTTCATTAACGCCAAGCTGTGCCACACTGGCCTATCGAATACGTTCGTTGTACTTCCACATTGATTTCTGTGGTTACTTCATGCAGTACTGCTTGTCTGTTAGCACTGACAACTTTATGCGAAGGCCACTTCTCCGGATCGCTAGTTGAAGGCTGTCGGCAATTGCGTTAGCCGTGATGAGAGGTAATGCCTGAAATTAGGTAATCTCAGCACACTCTTGAGACTGTGGATCTCGGAATATTGAATTTCCCAACGACTCCCAAAATGTAATGTCCCGTGCAAAATTCAAATGGCTCTGAGCACTATGGGACTTAACTGATGTGGTCATCAGTCTCCTAGAACTTCGAACTACCTAAACCTAACTAACCTAAGGACATCACACACATCCATGCCCGAGGCAGGATTCGAACCTGCGACCGTAGCGGTCACGCGTTTCCAGACTGAAGCGCCTAGAACCGCACGGCCACACCAGCCGGCAGTCCCATGCATCTAGCTCCAACTGCCATTATGCTTTCACAGTCTGTTAATTGCCGTCGTGCGGCCATAATCACGTCGGAAATCTTTTCGTGGGAATAACCCGAGTATAAATGACAGCTCCGCCAATGCAATGACCTTTTACGTCCTGTGTACGCGACTCTGTCGCCATCTGTATATGTGCATCTCGCTATTCTATGACTTTCACCATCTCAGTGTGAATGTTCTGTATGTCCTCCTTTTGTCACACAACCAACACCTAGTCTAATTCTGTCCACAGCCGACCCAGCAAGTCAGGAGTGAAGGTAAGAACAGCTGCTGTGATTCGGCGTCGCAAGTCTTGGAGGTTCTGTGGTAGAAGTGGCATATGAACACTGTCCTTGATGGAATCGCACAAGACGAAATCGCAAGGAGTCAAATCTGGCACTGTGTGGCAATTCAAGTAGCGGTTCACTATTCTGTCGTAAAGTTGTGGTGTCTTGCGAAACCTGCCAGTGAGAGCTCTTCACACACACACTGCGACTGGCAATGTGCAAATTCTAGCACACAAATTGCTTTGTTTGTATGGTCTATCGCCATTTTCAGCAAGTGTGGTAGTGGCTCCCCTCTCGGTAGGTTTTCAAACTATTTGGCACCACATTAAAAAAAAAAAGAAAAAACCTTTGAAGGTTTGTTTTTCACGTACTGCATGGTTTGTTACGTCATGTTTAGTTATTTGCTTATACAGATTTTTTAAAATGTTTCATGGACTTTATAATTACTCTACACAGTAGCATGAAAACAGTCTTGCAAGGAAGTATAGATAATTACAAGCTATGTTTAGCACCGTACACTTATCAGTTGCTCACTCGGAGGTTAGTCAGCTACAGTGGGTATTCCAGTCAGGTAGTCACACATTCACAGGCTGGCCATACCTGCTGCCAACAAGTCCCAGCACGATTAGTAAGTCCACAACTAGAACTGGCAAACCACAGAAAGTTGAGTAAGGCAAGTAGGGATGGGAAGACCCTAAATTAAGGAGAAAAAAAAGTAAACCAGAACACTGATTCTCCTGACTGTTGGTGGAAACGACTGAAAGGAACAGGCGTAGTGGTCTGGATTGAAACCCCTCTTGCTGGGGTGACTGTGTGGAGTGCAGCGGAGAAGGCCGACCAACGCGCTGGAAGACACGAGATTAGCGGAACAAGAATTTATTATATTAAGGATTACAGTTGTGTATTTTTCCCTATGGTGGCGCCGAAGCAAAAGGCAGTGCAGCGCACGGCTTTAGAACATGCTGACGCTGTCTCAGCAACCTGTGGAGGACATCGCCCCGGCGGCGTCCATTCACATAAACACGGTGGGTGTCATGTGGGCGGCAGGTTGCGCTGTCGGCTGGCGTAGCCCGTACAGCAGGCGTTGCTGCCCAGGTCAATGACTGTGTATTATCAGAGCACTGTTGTAGACATTGAACGTGTGCGCTTGGTAATCTCTCGGCAGCTCTGCACGCTGAGGAAATGGACAACAGAACAGCTCTTCCACCAAGGAACGCCATGTATGTCGGTGACTGTTTAAAGATACTAGTCTAGGGCAGTAGTAGTTAACACACCTCTCGAATACTGTGACAGTTGGACGGTGCGCCTAACTCCCACCGTCAGTTTGGCTCAGCAGGGAAGAGATAGAAGTCTCCAACTCTTCTCATCAGTGGTTCCGAACTCACAGTGGCTGAGTACTGCAGACCAGACAGATAGCAGTTTGAAGAGGGAAGTTATTTTGGCGAACGGTAGCAGCGCATCACAGGTTTCGCCTCGGTAGCTGGTGTAGTGCGGCATAATCCGTGGGAAGACTCAGAAGCCTGAGTATGTATTACTGCTATGCTGAGACAGTGATATTTTGTCTGGATGGTGATGACTGAATGTGGCCTACTTTTCCACGTTCATCAGTGCTCTTCACCACCCATATATTTCGCAAGAATGGCTTTCAGCAGGCTGATTGATGTTCTTGTGAAACTTTTGCTCTCCCTCAGGCAAAATCAAGCTGTGCGGCTAGAATGATATTATGTCTTCTCGTCAGTGACATCATGTTGCTGAGTTTATGATTCAGGCCTCTCGTTCGCGTGAGGTGAAGCAATATCTTCTGGGTTGGCTCTGCTATTCGCAATATCGGCTTTCTGCCCGTTAGTCGCCTTGATTGCCACACGGGAGACTGTCCTGGCTTAATGGTGGCTGGAGAGAACTTCGAGAAAATTTTACATTTGCCCATGATACATTTCTGCTACGTAACGCAGCATTCCTATCCTTTAGACACACGCATTGCCGTAATCCACAGACCTGAGTTCACAGTTGTAGTGCTTACTGAAATACTGGTTATTATTGTGAGTGCACAAATCGATTTTATACCCTGTATATTATTATTATTCGAACCCAGGATCTAGTGCTCTACTTGTTAGACCGCCACAGCCACAGTATGTAATGTATTAAGCATTAATGTGAGCAAGCTATTGCCATTATTGTAGTTGTGAAACGTTTTGTACACGTTATTAATATTAAACACTAGGCAACTGTGGCACATCAAAAGTAGGAGTGCTTGTAAATAATACTTGGGATGAGGAGGCGGAGGGAAGGGAAAATGGTGGCCTCCAAGAACATAACGTTAGATCCGTTCCTGAATACTACTGCATTGTCAACACCTCCAAAGAATATACACCAAGCTACAAAACTCAGAAACGTGTATGAGCATCTCTTCGTGAAGTAATATCTGACGAACGTTCCAGTTACTGTAACACTGTCTAGGATAAACGGGACTTCGAAAGCAATAATGTAGGATTTTGCGTGTTTTGGGAACTTCATCAGGCATTGTGATAAATCTGCCGGTGGATAACATGGATTTAGGAATAGGGTTTTTGTGATAAAACATGCTATACACATAAAGTACATCTATAAGTTTAAGTTTCATAAAAAGTTGATTCGATACGTCTTGGAACCCTTTCCATTAATAATTAACTATTACAAAACCTTATAGTTATTAATATACTATCAATGATTAAGGGAAGACTGGCTTGAAACTCGGTGGAATGAAATATCGACGGTGTAAATTCTTTCTCAATACACCGAAGATCGAGCAAGGTGGATAGCTAATGTGGAAATGGTGGACCTAGCTCTAAGGTGGAACATATGCAGAGAAGAGAGAGTGTATACATATACCGTATTCAAATTTTAAAGAAGATAAAACGTTAATATCACATAATTTTTATTTATTTATTTGTTTGGATGGGGTTGGGGCAGGTGCATGCATAATTTTTATTGCGCCCAGGAGCCTGACAGACCTAAACCCGCCACTGAATGAGATGCCGGAAACTCATTTGAATGTCAAACGACAACGTCGAGAAACGAAGGAAAATGACAGAGAAACAGCGATTAAAGGTCTAATGCTGGTGCTAGTATTTAAAAGTGAAAATATTTAGATAATTAATCTTGGGCTAATTCAGTGAGAGATCGGTGGCAAAGTTGTAAGCGTAGCTATGTTTGTCTCATTCGACTAATGTTGGGTGTTCTGATTCTTTCACTACCAAAGTCCGTGATGACTTCGGAAGATATCATGTACCGTATATGCAGTAGTAGTACGAAGATGGCAGCATCAGCGTATATGCTATGACGAACAGGAATGAAGAGCGAAAATATACTGATAGATTTCAAAATGGTTCAAATGGCTCTGAGCACTATGGGACTTAACATCTGAGGTCATCAGTCCCCTAGAACTTAGAACTACTTAAACCTAACTAACCTAAGGACATCACACACATCCATGCCCGAGGCAGGATTCGAACCTGCGACCATAGCGGTCGCGCGGTTCCGGACTCAGGCGCGTAGAACCGCTTGATCACCGGGGCCGGCTGAAAGATTTTCAAAGTGTCATACTTCAGACTGAGTGGAAACGAAGTCCATCTTTAGTGTATTACAACTTAGTGCAAAGCCTTCCACGAATATAAACACAGTGGTAAAAGTTGTTAGATAAACAACTGACATCTTTGAACTAATTTAATACAACCTTTTTGAGAACTACTTAATCCACAGTTCCTCAAAAAATCTGTAAGCCTGCAAGAGATACTAATACCACAATCCTTAGAAAGCTCTTCAAATACGCTTATTTTTTACCCCTACCGCGTCCTGGGCACTATTTTCAAGAGCTTGCGCCACTTTCTCTGTGTAGTGGAGGTTGGATAAGAATTATCGCGTCGGGGCAGTCACATACCGCACCTGGCTTTTTTGATTTGACTGGCTCCATCATAGTGTGGCGTAACGTGATTTCTGTTATCGCGTGTGTAATCAGAGATGTGCCGTCGTAGCTTCGTCCTGATAACACGGGTGGCACAGTGTACAATGCCAGGAAATCCTCGTGTATCTAAGAAAGAAACACGGCCCGTTGAAGGCAACTGTTAATTTCCGGACCATTAGCAACAATTTACGGCACACAGATCTCTAATATCACTTTGAACATATCTGCTAAGGATCAGTGACCGTGTCAGAATTGTATTAGAACAAATAAGCCCTCGGTCACAAGTATTAAATAATTAATATTTGTGACCGAGGACTTATTTGTTCAAATATATCTATAATATCACTGCACTCATGTTCAAAAATCGTGATCCGGAAGGGCGAAGTTAGTCGCATTCGTGTTTCACGGTAAAAATTGCCGAATTCACACACATTGTGTACGTGGATAAAGTAGTTCCCAAAGACGTTGTGTTAAATGTCGTTATTATTATTATTATTATTATTATTATTATTATTACATACTTCTTATGATTTTCTTCTTTCGCTAAATTTTTCGTATTTCCGTGGGGATAGATGTTCTTCTGATTTATTTCAGTTCGTCTGGTGTTTGTTTGTATTTTCCCGATAATCTTTGATGATGTTAAATTTTTCACTTGAAACTCCAGTGTGTCAGTAGGCTTCTACAATGTTATCAGCTGTTGACATTGATAACGTTGATACAGATTGTTATTTATTCAAGAGATGATTCTAAAATTGATATTACATCCGGATGCTTATCAGTGAGGCGGGAAGGTCATTAAGTAACACGTAATGGAGAAGAAATAAAAACTTTCAGGTTCACCGATGACATTGTAATACTGTCAGAGTCAGCAAAGGACCTAGAAGAGCAGCTGAACGGAATGGACAGTGTCTTGAAAGGAGGATATAAGATGAACATCAATAAAAGCAAAACGAGTATAATGGAATGTAGTCGAATTAAATCGGGTGATGCTGAGGGTATTAGATTAGGAAATGAGACGCTTAAAGTAGTAAATGAGTTTTGGTATTTGGGGAGCAAAATAACTGATGATGGTCGAAGTAGAGAGGATGTAAAATGTAGACTGGCAATGGCTAGGAAAGCGTTTCTGAAGAAGAGACATTTATTAACACAGAGTATAGATTTAAATGTCAGGAAGTCTTTTCTGAAAGTATTTGTATGGAGTGTAGCCATGTATGGAAGTGAAACGTGGACGATAAATAGTTTGGACAAAAAGAGAATAAAAGCTTTCGAAATGTGGTGCTACAGAAGAATGCTGAATATTAGATGGGTAGATAACATAATTAATGAGGAGGTACTGAATAGAATTGGGGAGAAGAGAAATTTGTGGCACAACTTGACTAGAAGAAGGGACTGGTTGGTAGGACATATTCTGAGGCATCAAGGGATCACCAGTTTAGTACTGGAGGGCAGCTTGGAGGGTAAAAATCGTAGAGGGAGACCAAGAGATGAATACACTAAGCATATTCAGAAGGATGTAGTTTGCAGTAGGCACTGGGAGATGAAGCTTGCACAGGATAGAGTAGCATGGAGAGCTGCATCAAACCATGCTCTGGACTGAAGACTACACACACACATAAAAGTAACTTCATATGTAATTCAAGAAAATATTCTGAGGCCGCTAGCGCTCATCTTACACATTCTGTTCGAAAATATATAGACACCACTACAAAGGGGCATCGCAGACACAACGATTTCCGCAGTAACAATAAGAAATAGCAACGCACCGGAATAGGTAGCTCTGAAGAGCTCATGGGCTTGAGATACGTTTATACTGTTGCTTCTCCGTTCCACCGGGGGCCGAGCCGTACGATAACCCTGGGTTTGGTGTGAAGCGGCGGAGGGGTGAAGTGGACTGCGGTAGCCGTCGTTGGGTTGTGGACCACTGCGGCTGCAGCGGGGACAGAGCCTCCTGTCGTTTCTAGGTCAACGGTTAACATACAATACAATACAATAAAACCAACAGAACTAGTGTTTTGCATCTTCAACAATAAAGAATATATAGATACTTTAATGAGAAGATGGGGTCTTGTATCCATTATGTAAACAAGTGATAAATATAACAATCGCGTTTATGATAGTAAAGCATCAGCATATGAATTACACACTAATATAACTGAATGAACATTTTATGATTGGACGAGGGATTATAACCGTAAAATCTAGCTTTTGCACAGGAGGGTGAGCATGATAAAAGATGATTACGAGAATAAATCCTGGAAACGGCCAGTGGCTGTAAGAGTAATTACTGGTTCCAGTAAAAACATCGAAAAGTAAGTACAAACACCAGTAATATCTCCAAAGTGTGCGATGAATTGGCTGTGGAATGTTACAACTATGCAACTTGCTCCTAAAGTGAGTTGACTATCGTCGTGTCCCTACCAAATCAGTGATGGCAATGCTGGCCCATTTTTAACACGCGTGCGTTACAGAAAGTAACATTATGAACCAACGAGGAAGCCTGTTTCTAGAAGTTTGCAATGTTCCATCCCTTAACTGGACTACTAAGATCATCGTGAATGCAGAACCAGCCGCTGTAGCAGGTGGAGAGTCTTGAGTTCAGCCTGCTATCTGTACTCAGTGCTGAAGTGGAGACACCCATCTGTAGGACTGCAAGGTTCATCTGGCACCAAGTGTTTACCTTTACGTCGTCGGTCTGCAAGTGTTCTCTTCAGTGACCCAGCAACAAGTGCTCTCTAACGTAACACTCTGAAACTTTGGCTGTTTCTGCCTGAGCGGTAGTCTTGGGCAGCCAGTAGTAGCAGACATTGCGAGTTCCATCCAGTGATAATTTTGTAATAAGATTGAACAAACTCCTACTCCTGCAGATTTAGTTATTATTAACCAATAGTGCTGTGACGTGGAGAGGACATCAGAAAACCTCTCAGACTGCTTACAACGATCGTCGAACCATAGGGAAACCAATGCAGTAATACAGGCGCTACACACAAGCCTAGCCTGTCGTCATACAAAGATTACGGCGCCCACAGAAGAGGAAATGATGGCACATAGGACATTTAACGTTTATAGGTGCAGAGTGTAACTGTTAAAGGGATATGCCACAATAAACTAAAAGTGAACAGGGTTTATGTACACATCCTTTAATATCCATTTCCGTATGTTTACACTTTGAGAAGTAAGGCCATCTCTATTTCCTGTATTATTGTGGTGTAATATACGCTAAGAAAGCTTACTACGCCGCTTTGCTTTTGACAGTGAGTGCTGTGTATCTCCGTTCTCCAAGGGTCCTCACTGAACTACCCTCTCGTCCTCCGGGCTGCTTCGCGTCTCCTCACACCACTGTCGCCACTTCACAATTCCACTACTCCAGACCAACACTCACTGCCTTCACTACTCTTTTCACTCCTGTATTATAGTTCACGACTCTTCGCTTATGCCCTCTTACGATTGATTGTCCCATAAACAACAGTAGCCAGGAGCTGTCAATGGGTCCCCTGTTCCCTGTGACGGCCATTGCCTCTTTTCACACGCGCCGACTCCATTGGGCCTGAGGGGACCCGAGCCCCATCAAAAATTCGTTTGGGGAGGCGGAGCCCCCCCCCCCCCCCCAATAATTTAAGAAAATTTGTAGTTATATTGTGATTTGTAAATTCACAAAATTATGTTGGAATTTTTTATTTTCCTTGTTTGACGATAGTTACCTTTTAAAATACATTCAGTAATGAGTTAAAACAAATAATTATTATGGTAGTAAGCAGGTTAGCCGAAAACGAGCGGTGTGAATCATGATGGTGTTACGGTGTTGCGGGCACACTTATAATTTGTCCCAGTACGCGAACATTCCGGTAAAGTCCGGCGCCGGCTGACCAGTGCTGCGGCCACGGCGACATCAAAAGGACTGGAGCAGAAGCACCTGGAACATTACGCCTTGGGTCGCCTTGACGCTTCGAGACATTACGACGCCGTGGCTATATAAGGCCCACCCTGCTGTCGCAGCCATTCAGTGTGGATAGTTTCTGTTCAGTGCATGTTGCACACGCGTTAAGTGTTCCGACTTTAGTGTCTAGTGAACTATTTTATATGACTATATTTTATTCGTTTACTTTAGTCTCGCTTGGAAGTTGATGATACTGTGAGTCACCCTCCAACAATTATTGTGTCATCAGTTGCTTCGTCGTCTTCAGGCGAGAACCGTTCACAGACGAAACGTACACGATTCCGTAAGGAAGATCATTTCAGAAGTCTTGGTTGATCAAATATACATGGCTAGAATATGAAGCATCTACCGAAAAAGGTTTTTGCAAGACCTGCAGAGAGGCAGATGCTAATAATCTATTACAATTTTCATTAAAAAATGCATTTACTTCTGTAGGGTTTGGTTGGTTGTTTTGGGGAAGGAGACCAGACAGCGTGGTCATCGGTCTCATCGGATTAGGGAAGGATGGGGAAGGAAGGGGAAGGAAGTCGGCCGTGCCCTTGCAGAGGAACCATCCCAGCATTTGCCTGGAGTGATTTAGGGAAATCACGGAAAACCTAAATCAGGATGGCCGGACGCGGGATTGAACCGTCGTCCTCCCGAATGCGAGTCCAGTGTCGAACCACTGCGCCAACTCGCTCGGTCTGTAGGGTTTTCTAACTGGAAAAAGGCTTCGGTAAAATTCCATCTTCATGAAAATACGTTTACATGTAAAGGTGTTCTGAAACTAAATTCTATCATTAACCGAAGTATGGCCTCCCAATTGAATGAACAGTTGGATAGTGATATGAAGAAAGGCTGTTTAGCTCTTGATGCAGTTTTTACTAACGTGCAATTTCTATGCCGACAAGGACTAGCAATTAGAGGGCACGAAGATGTAAACGAAATTTTTTTTTCAATTGTCGGAACTCCGAAAGACTGACATACCTGAGTTTAAAGATTGGTTAGGGCGGTCGAGGTATAAGCGGATGTCCCACGATATTCAAAACGAGATCATTGATGTACGAGGGAAGTCTGTGAGAATGATGTTGGCTTCAACCAAGAAGACTGAACAGTTTTCTATTATGGTTGACGAAACAAGTGATTCTTCGATTCACGAACAAGTGTCATTTTGTATTTGTACTGTCGATAATTCCTTAATCATCAAGAAAGACTTTATTGGCTTATTCTAGACCCCCAACACTGAATCACAAACTCTGGTTAGTATTTTAAAAGACGTTTTTGCTCGTCTTGATTTGTCAGTGGATAACTTAATATGAGAGGTAAGTTCAAAGGACTAAAAAAGTTAGTTTTGGATATACAACCAAAAGCACGTTATGTGCACTGCATTGCTCACAGTTTAGACTTGGCAGTTGTAGACAGTCTCCGCCATCTTACGTCTATGAGGAATATTAAGTCTTTAGCCAAGGACTTACTAAACACCGTAAGGGAATCCTACAAAAGGAGCGCCAACGACCAAGCTGATCTACGACCCCATTGCCTGGCTCGATGGGCTATGCGAGCTTCTAATATCTTGAGAATATCGAAAAACTTTGTAGAAGTTCAAGAGTTTTTTGAAATTTTTCTGCAGAGGACAAAACAGAGGCAGGTTACAAATGTGCAGGCTACCTTGAGTCAATGTTACAATTCAAGACTTATTTCTTTTTACGTATTTATTGCATCCAACGGACCCAGGAGAGAATGGCAATGAAAAAATTCGTTACTCTCATCTAAGTGTTGCTGATCTGGAAAAAATATATCAGGGCTTGATTTGTATATTTAATGGAAGGCGTGATAGTTTTGAACACTTTTGGGAATTGTGTTTAAAAGAAAAACTTTCACAAGTTGATAATCTTTCGCTTCCTCGGAATCGAAGTGTACCAAAGAAGTATGAAAACAGCGAAGCCAGCTCCCCGTACACTTTCAAAACCCCAAAGGAATACTACGAAACTATTTACATCGAAGTTTGTGAAACGGGGCAATCTTGCATTACTGAGCGGTTTGCTTCACCTGGACTCACACAGGTCATTGCAGTTGAACAAGAGTGCTTGCTTTTAGTAAACATAGGTGAAACAAATATGGAAAAATCAACTGAGTTTTTCAAAAATGATCTAGACATTGAGAGACTGCGCTTACACTTAAATATGTTAGCCGATATCCCTAATAAAAAACAACTGGTCTTAAAAACATGCGTGATGTAAGAAAGTACATTACACAAGAGCCTGCAGTTGGAGAAATGTTATGTGAAGAAGTGAAGTGCATTAAGCTTCTACAAGTACTTCCAATCACGATGCAACAGCAGAGCTGTCATTTAGCGCCTTTAGACGCCTGAAGTCATATCTCCGATCAACAATGAGACAGAAGCGATTGAACAACTTGGCTGTCCATCATGCCAACCGAGATGTTTTGGATGAATTGGATATCCGACCAGTCATCAACAACTTCATATTCAGTCATCCAATCAGGCGGTCGGTATTTGCACCTTTCTAAATACACTCTAGTCCTAATAATGGCATTTTGAGCAACATTAAAAATCTTTATAAAATAAAGAATTAAAATAAAGAATTAAATACATACATAATGTTAAATTTTCGGTTTCGAAATATTGGTACTAGTTTAGTACTGTATTACTATATTACTGTATTAGTTATTTTCAAAGACTTAAATATTTTTGGGGTGTAAAACCTAATTAAAACCCGCTATTTACATACTTTTTGACTGAAAGTATTAGGCGTACTGTATTAACTTTATTAACTGTATTAAAGCATTAACTGCCGGCCGCGGTGGTCTAGCGGTTCTAGGCGCTCAGTCCGGAACCGCGCGACTCCTACGGTCGCTGGTTCGAATCCTGCCTCGGGCATGGATGTGTGTGATGTCCTTAGGTTAGTTAGGTTTAAGTAGTTCTAAGTTCTAGGGGACTGATGACCACAGCTGTTAAGTCCCATAGTGCTCAGAGCCATAAAGCATTAACTTTGAGATATTGTTTTTATTTAATGAACACTGAGCCTTATTCAAAGTAAGCTTAAATTAGCTATTTCACTTATTAATCAAAGTGCTATATTTTATGTTTTATTCTTTGAATTATAGTTTAGGATTTATTTAAATATAATTTCAGTCTTTTCAGAGCTATATATTCACTGCTCTGTAATAGTCTGCATTATTACTGCAAATAAATTAGCTGTTTACGAAAATACCGTGCGTATTTATGTTCTGTTTCTTTTTTCAAAGCCAAAAAATGTGTCAGGCTTGTCGAGTCTCCCGGAGTGTCGAGTTATCGAGAGTCCAGTTTTCGGGGTTCTAATGTTGCTCATATGACTCTAAAATGCTTTAAAAAACTTTAAAACTATTTTTCATCTAAAATTTAGAAAATTTCCCGGGGCAAGACCCCCAGTATGGGCCCTCCAATATTTTTTTTTGTAATTTGGCGCCCCTGGCTCTTCTGCTCCTTCCAGGTGAATTTCCCGGTATAACGTTGGCCTGGGAACCACAGCTATTACTGTCCACGGGAAAGCAACATCTGACAGCCGCACACCTCCATTCCGTGTTTGCAAACAGTCTCGGAATTCTCAGAGCCGCCATGGTTCCACAGCCACTCCAGGGGTCGCAAGGCGTCTTAGCAAACACTTCCGAGAACGGGAGAAATTCTGTGTGTGTCCAGCGTTCCCCGGAGCGAGCGGCCAGTTACCCTCTCCATCGCTGGAAATTGTCATCCAGCCAGCCTCACTCGTAGCCAAAGCAATAGGCTTCGCACCCATTATATTTGAATAAAGCGTTTCCAATGTCAAGCTTAACCATCTGTCCAGATCACAGTATCACTAAACAAACCATCACAGGTTTAAGGGGCTCCGGAAAGGCTCAAAATCATGAAAAGTTCAATTTTTACTTTTTTGCGTTTTCTGAATCTGCAGACTATTACCTTTTAATAGATATATAATTTATTCAATTCCGAAGACTACAACTATTTTTAAATTTTTTTTGAAATGTGTTCTACATAGGCGTGACCCACTGTGGCGCTGTTAAGCTGCTGTCAAATGGTGTTATTATTAATGTCCATGTTCATCAGGTACATTTTAGTGATATGAGATAAAGTATGTGTTGTGGCTAACCTGTGATGGTTCAATATATATCGCTGGTGTGATTGTCGATTGTTTCATGTTTATTTACTCTGTCGTTATCTCGAAAATATTCGTAATTAATTCTGTTTCTTGAGTCTCTGTTTTGTTGAAGTATAATAATGAGTAAAAGTAAAGTTATTAGAAATCCTCTGAAGGCTTTTAAGAAAAGGAGAAATGTTGGAAAGCCAAAGGTATGTGTTATTACTGTAAACAATAAAGATGATAACCAAGTGAGTGAACCTAACCTCTCAAGTACACCTGCCCATAGCAGTCAAAGTGGGAAAGAAAATACTTCGCAGAAGAAGCTTGGTTCAATGAGTGAAAACTATGAATGTTTTATGGGCGAATCGGATGTGAATGAAATATTTGATACGTCGGTTCTCAAAGGAATTTTTTCAAACTGTCTAAGATGTATTCATTGTAGTGAAGTTGGTCTGGAACTCTCCATAATAAAGCACGTAGGACTTGCTAGTGAAATACAACTGAAATGTGATAAGTGTTCATACATGACCACCTTTTGGAACAGTGTTGCAGTAACTGCAACTGAAGAAAATGGTAGCAAAATCTACGAACACAACAACGAGCGATGCTTGCTTTAGACAAGGAACGCCTTCGGGCTGCAGACAGGACTGTAAAGAGTCTAGAAATACAAGCAAGAGTAAACAGGAGGAGGAACAAGAGGAAGCTGGAGGAGGAGTTTGCAGAGGATGAAGATAATCCAGCCTATGGACCTGGAATGCACTAAAAAGTTAATCCATTCTTTGTCGCTGGATTCCCAAAACTTTTATTTTCTCATACTAATTACATGTTTTCTAAGGATCTTCCAAACATATTTGTTTCAAACTTTCAGTAAATGTTACACAGTACCTTCTGCATAATTTAACACAGCCTTTTTCCAAAAAACTGTATATTTTTGAATATATAAATAAAAAATTGCAAAAAAATGTTGTGAATTTTCATTACAATTGAAAAAAAAATCATCTTTAATAACTGAACTAAAATTTTGTAAAATCCCTGTGTTAAGTTGTAGCCCATATTACAATAAATAATCTGTAAAATGTTCAACTTCCTACCTCAAATACTCTGTGAGGAAAGATGTAATTTATAAGCGTTATTTTAACATTGCAAGTATAGGGCGTTCCGGAGCCCCTTAAACGAAAGTTCTTCTGTAGCGTGATTGCTGAGGCAAAGGACATTTCTCATGCACCAGCGCCTCTGAACACGTACACATGGATAGATTTTTATCTTTCTAAAAGGATTCTTCGAACAGTATTGGTTTTTGACAGAGAGCCGGCCCTGCGTACCACCCGGAGCATGGGGGATGGGCGAAGCGAATTCCGTCCTCTGCTACATGCGACGGAACTAAGCCTTCAGTTCTTACATCTTTATGGTGCCTTTTCCTGTACCTTTAAGTAACTTCCTATCTCGGCACAGCCGGCTTGGATGCTTTCAACTCTGTAGAAAATAACAAGCCCTGACCGTAATAAAAGAGAAGGGAATAGAAGATGCAGTAAGCTGGGCAGTCACTTGAAGTACAGAGTATTGTCTGCATTTATAAAGCAGCGCAAGAATGCTACTACACTGAGCAGAGGACGAGCATTTTATGTCATAAAATATGTGGCGTGACAGTCTTGAGGAAAAACTATGACGAAATAGGATTTTAACAGGAGTTGACAACATTTACTTACGTTTAGCGAAACGATGAAGTACAAAATACATAGGAACTAAAGAGAACAGGCGAAAAAACAAATCTATAAAAAAACCTCTCCTGTGTAGGAGACATGTCTGTGCAACATCTAATTAGGCATCGAGGAGGTAATGTGGTCTTGGGTGGAGCAGTGGAGGACAAAAATGACATACATTTAAGGATTAAATCATGCAAAATTCTAGCTGTTACCCGCAATTGCGCTTGCACGTCAATAGAATGAAATGAAATGTGCGTATGGCTTTATTGCCCAGGAGAGCCCATTCGGGTTGTTCGGCCGCTTGGTGCAAGTCTTCTTATTTGACGCCAATTCGGCGACTTACACGTAGTTGATGATAAAATGATGATAGTGACAATACACACGGGAACACAGTCCCGAGCGGAGAGAATCCGACCCGGCTGGGGATCGAACTCAGGAACTCGTGATCAAGGGTCAACAAAGCTAACCAAAAGATAACGAACTCTTGACGGTTATCAGTAGTTTTGTGACGATGAGTGACGGTGACGATACTAAAATAAAATGTAGACTTCCTAAAATTATTAAATAGCGTTAAACTGGCGAAGAAAGAAAATAAATAATTTGTAGTACGGTGGAACGCAAATTTTATAAAATTAATACATGTCTATTACCTGCGGTTGTGCTTGCATATCACAATCAGATTTAGCATCACCGAAAGCCTCCCACGTTCTACATGTGAAGGCACGACGTCTGTCTTTTTGTCATACATTTCAGGGGAGTTAGAACGGAAAATATTTTTTTTTTCGGATTTTTACCTCATTATAAAATCTGCAATTTCCCGAATAAAATGATATATATATCACTTATAAACTCACATGGGAAGTATTTTATTTTATTTTTTAAATACAATCCACACTAGTTGAAAACGTTAAAATTTTTACATGCATTATTTCAAGGTACGCTGATGTCGAACATACTTGGTGGTCAAATTAACAATGTGACTGCACCGTGTATTATGTTACCGTACCACAGATGGATTTTATATCCTGTCTGACTCTCATTTAGCCACACGTCTATTTTTACTTATTTACACGATACTAAATAATATTTCTATAACTGTATTTTAACAAAGTAAATCCTATACCATTTTATGGGCGCAGAAAGAGAGATGCCTTTTCAACAGAAATTCTATTTTCGAATGCTAAACATGTTAAAACGTTGTTGCGCAAATATTCTGTTCTGCCACACGGAAACGCCCTACTGTTTTGAAGGCGCTATTTTGCGTGTGTCTTCTGATAGATGTATGTAAATGAAGTACTGGTAACGCCATAAGTTCCATGAAGCTTTTCGCCGACGATGTTCTCATTCACAGGCAAGTCGCAACTCTAAAAAGTTATGGCGGAACGCAGGAAGGGCTAATAGGGATCGACACTTGGTGCAGAGATTGACAGTAGACCATCAACATAAATAAATTTAACATATTGCGCATAAATAGCCAGAGAGACACATTACTGTAAGATTACATACTTGATGAACTATCGCTGGAAGTAGTCACAGCCATTAAATACCTGCGAGTACGCGTATGGGCCGATTTAAACTGAAACAGGTACTTAAACTAATCCCACGTAAGATATGCCAGCCTGAGATTCCATGGAAGAATTCACAGGAAGTTCAAGTCCACCTACGAAGGAGGTAACTAACAAAAACCCCGTTCGACCAATTCTTGAATATTGCTCGTCAATATGGGATCCATGCCAGACATGATAGATAGAAGAAATATAGAAGATCCAGAGAAGAACTGTGCGTTTCGTGACAGTCTCATCTGACAAACGCGAAAACGTCATGAAGATACCCATCCAATTTAGTGGCAGGGACTACAAGAGAGGAGTTATGCATCACGATGTGAATTATTGTTATATTTCCGAGATCGTATGTTCGTAGAAGAGTCAACCAGTATGTTGTAACTTCCTACGTATATCTTGAAAGGACCATGAAGATAAAAATAAAAAGATTCGAGTTCACGCGGCGGCTTACCAACAATAGTTCTTTCCGTGGATCATTCGCTACTGGAACGGGGAAAGCGGGAAGTGATAGTGGTACAATACGTCATCCTCCGCCACATAGCATAATGTGTCTTGGGGGGGGGGGGGATAAATGTACGTCTAACTTACTCTAGATTTTAGAATACTTCTCTTCTATTGTTATTTCTCGCTTCCCACGCCCAGGTTCCCGGGTTCGATTCCCGGTGCGGTCAGGGATTTTCTCTGCCTCGTGATGACTGGGTGTTGTGTGATGTCCTTTGGTTAGTTAGGTTTAAGTAGTTCTAAGTTCTAGGGGACTGATTACCGTAGATGTTAAGTCCCATAGTGCTCAGAGCCATTTTTCTTCTGTTGTAGTGTTCATTTAAAATATACGATATTTCTAGTCCTCTGTGTGCAACTGTTGTTACTTGTCAGTCGGGATACTCTAAGTATCCATTTTCAAGTTTTATTCTGGAGTAGATTTGCCGTTCATTCACAATTGTTTTACACGTTATTTGTTACGAGGACGATTCTTACGACACTAAAGATATAATTGTTGCTTTATAAATTCTAAATCTGGCTTTGCTGGGCCAAAACTCTACTGCATAAAGCTTGTAGGATCTTGTTTCTTTTCTGTTGGATATGTCGCGTATATGTAATATTATTGTCTAGCATAAGTCTAGGCTTTCAATATGGTTTATTCATTCGATCCGAGCTCTGATTATATGTACATTTCTCCGCACTTACGAGTCTTTTTCTTGCGACTAGCGCGCAACCATCTGTTCTGCATTTGTTTAAACTTTGTTAGTTTTCACCGCCGTTTCTAGTAAGCCTGATGCCGCTGGATAAGGCTTATGCTTGTGTTTACGGTTCCGCTACTTTGAAAAAAGGTATCGGCGCCAGGGAACTGCGCGAAAGTCGTCAGATTTTGACAAAGAGAAAAGAATTTCAAACTCTAGTTCAAAAGCTAGTTATTATAGGGTTCATTTAATCTTGCCAATTAAGGAGGTGGTTCAAACAATATTCTTTATTCACTTCTTACTCGCTAGAGACACAAGAGCAATCCTTTCGCTTCTTATTTAATACAACATCGAACCGACACTGCTCAGCATCCGCTGCGTTCTGTATGCGATGGGTCGAACTGTATTGCCTGCTGGTTGGTTCATGCTGTCACTCACAGATGGCGGGAACAGTTCAGCAGCAGCTTCGTTCCCGAACGCTGCAGCAGTGCAGCTCATTCCAGCGCCAATTGCTTGTTAAACTGTAGTGCTAGTTTCCTGATACTGTCACGCCATCGCACCTTCCTGCGTAGTTTCTGCACATATTTGTTGTAGGCATAGTTCACTGAGATACAAACTGTGAATGGACGTGAAATTTTTGGGAGTTTATAGAACACACATCTTTGGGAGTAACATCGCACTGACACTGCTCAGCGTCCGTTGTATTCTGTGTACGGTTGGTCGGACTGTATTGCCTGCTGGTTGGTTCCTGCCGTCCCTCACAGATGGCGGGAACAGTTGAGCAGCAGTTTCGTTCCCGAGCGCTGCCGCTTATTCCAGCCACAATTGCTTGTTTAACTGGAGTGCTCATTTCCTGATACTGTCACTCACAATCAGACTGATGACACGCTTTGCCGCTTTCCTGCTTAGTTTCTACACAGATTTGTTGTAGATTTTGCTCTCAAAGAAACCAGCTGTGAATTCACCTGAAACTTTTGGGAGTTTATCAAACAGATCTTTGCAACTAACGTATTCCTTGCTACTCATAGTTCTGGACAGTTTCAAAGAGAAAGTACTGATTTTATTTACTATAAAATAAACTGCAAAACTAGACAATGATACGAGGTAAATATATCATAGCAATACATGAACCAACTAGCAATACAGCAATTATTTGTATGACCACGAAAATTTTTGTGCAGAGAAATTTTGTATGTTTCCTGTCTTCACATTACATTCTGTTGGGTCACATAAAAGTCTTGCTAACTAGCATTGGTTTATTAAACGAAAAGAACCACGAAACGGCCACAGTCGCAATGAGCGAACTGAACACGAAAGAGGAAGACCTCGATTAGTATAGACTCACATAGCACTTGAAAGCTGAAATTTACTCTCTGGACAAGGTTCGTAACTACAGTGAGACCCCTTCGCCCTTCTACAAGCCTACTCTATTCCCAACTCATAAAAACGTCGCCCATTGATCGTTTCCCGTGACTGTTGCATGCTGAGACAGAAAAAAAAAAACTTGTGGATGTTGTCAACTGTTTCGAAATACAGCGCTGCGTTTTGATTATTCTCTTTGCCTCTGGTGCTCTTTTAAGGATTCGAGTCAAATTGTGACTTGATTTACTTTTGCATACCACTGTATACGCTGTGCGTGATGAACGCTCCGACATAGCCTTTACGAAAACACTTGCTCACATCTTGTCCATTTCGTTCTGTAGAATCACTTAAATGAAATTCGATATTGAAATGAAATTCGATATTGAGTTTCGCGCTGGTTAAAGGAGGTAAATGATTTTCATATCTTAACCTCAGAATTAGTCCGTGATTATATCAACACAGAAAAAGACTTTTCTTAACTGACCAATTTCCACTTTTCCTCCCCATTTTAGTTTTTCCTTATTTCTTTTCTTTGTGCGTCAGGCGACATTTTCCCGGTTCCACAGCCCAGTTACGCCCCTGCTATTATCGCTGGATAGCTTCTTTAATTGGATGGTGATTATTTTTCGCATCTCCGCTAACAAGCCTAACAACGCGTGTGAGGCAATTCTGGACAATACACGGGTCTTCCAACGACCTACGCCATTGCTTAGCGTCAGTTTGAAACGAACCGAATGGTGAACATGACGAATATTACCGTCCTCATTTAGCACAGTCTTAAGTATATCGTGAAATGCATTAAAAGCACGATGTAACGATGGATGTCAGAAGATAGCCATTAACCAGCATCTGATATCTGCCAATCTCTGACACCCAAACCACAGGCGTCAAATCTATTGAATATTTCTGCGGTCGCATAACATAAATTCTCACAAGCATGTGTTGTTAATGAACATGGAGATCTTCGACACAGCAGTTATATTTATGTGCTCTTCGGAAACCTGTAACAACGATTTAGAAACTAATATTTATATGCATTTAAACAGTGAAGAACATTCCTTATGTTTAACAGTCACAATAAACAACAAAAATTAAAGAAAACCACTGATGATGCTGCAACTGAAGTGAAACATGTCTGGGGCAAAAAACAAAATAGTGTTTTGCTAAAGGCGGACTCCACTCAAAAACATACGTTATTTTTAAAGCAAACACAGACAAAAGAGCTTCAGCATCAACATTATATTCAGGGTAATTAAATTTTACAAACCAGTCATCCAGACGGTTTATCAAGGTTTGCCTGATGCAGTTTGTATTGGAGAAACAGGAATTTTAAAAATCTGATAATTAGAGGGAAATCTGAATACTGAAAAATTTTGCCGGCCGGAGTGCCCGAGCGGTACTAGGCGCTTCAGTCTGGAACCGCGCGACCGCTACGGTGGCAGGTTCGAATCCTGCCTCGGGTATGGATGTGTGTGATGTCCTTAGGTTAGTTAGGTTTAAGTAGTTCTAAGTTCTAGGGGACTGATGACCTCAGATGTTAAGTCCCATAGCGCTCAGAGCCATTTTTGAGTCATACTGAAAAATTACATACTTCTAAGAAGTCGCCATGTCACATACTTTCTGTATTCGTTCATATACGTAATTCAGACAAGTTGAATACATCACTATATTCATCAGAATTTATAGCAGATTATCGACGAATTCCGTGCATTAAAATTTATTTTGGACAGGAAACTAGTTTGCTTTTTGAATCAGGGGGGTCTTTTTAACAGAATGAAATGCGAATTGAAATCTACATTTACACCCGATCTTGCAAACCACTTCAAAGTGTATGGTAGAGGGTACTTCCAACTGTACTAGTTATTAGGGCTTTTGCCCGTTATATTCACCATGGAGCACGGGAAGAGGACTGTTTAAATGGCCGTGTGCGCATTGTAACTAACCTCGCTTTTCCTCACGATCCTTGCGGCAGCGGCACTTTGTGGTTGTAATAGAATCCTGGAGTCAACATTTGAAGGCGGTTCTTGAAACTTTGTTAGCAGGCTTTCTCTGGATATTTTGCGTCTATTTTCATTGTCTGAGAGTTTAGTTTCTTCAGCATCTCTGTAACTCTCTCCAACAGATAAAACAAACCTATGAAATGGAGTTTCTACTTACGTACCATTAAAGAAGGTGGGTCAGTTTGTCGTCTTTGTGCCAGCGCAGTTCGTCCCATCAATAACAGTACAGTACGCTTTTCATCTCCGTAGTACTGATCCGATACGACGTCGCCGAAATTCTAACTGACAATATATTGATTCTTGTAGCAGCCTGCCTTGGCGAGCAAATCATTCTGTGCAGCATACGCCTGACGCTATAGTCGACATTGCTTAATGCTGCGTTTCATTTCTGGAGTACATAATTTATATATCCTTTTTACATGACATTCTACACCATTGTTTACCCCTGACCTGACACAACAATATCTCGTGAAGTGGCCCACACACCATCGCTGGCATTGTCCCGCGAGTAACGTCGCCTTCAATCGGTCCCACACTAGCGTCTTAAGGGGGGACGTTGATGAAATTGACCAAAAATGTCTATTTTAGATTTATTTTTTATTTGTTAGTACAACTCATGGACAATAAGTTCCCAAAGTCTCAGTGTTGAAATCGCATCAAAAGTGCCTGAAAATTAATTAAAAGTGTGACGTGGCCTCCCTGCCACGCCCACGTTTTAAAGCAGCACTTCAGTACCAGCTCAGTGAACAACGATTATGTGTATTACTTTCAACCAAACGTGTGCGGGACGCGTCTAGAAGGGCGTGATACATACTCTTTGATTTTGTAGATCATCTTTGACTCTGTTCCGTACCTTACAAACAGTTTATGACGAAGCAATTTTCTTTTGCCTTGTGATTCTGACGGAGATTTATACAAGTGTTCGATTCTTTTTTCATTCAGTTATGCCACGATCACAAAGAGTGTACAAAACCTGGATAAACTGCGTTTGAATAAGTTAGTGAATGGAAGACGTGAGAAACAATGACAAACCAGCAATTAGGCTACGTCTCTGCAGCTGAAAAGTCAGTTGAAGACCTGGTAAAGGAAAGAAGACAGGCGAGAAACCATAAGAGAAGCCTTGAAGGGAAAGACGACCTAGAGTACAAATGTGGTGCCTCCTGAAGAAGTGACATAAGGAAAAAAAAGTTAGGTTGAACTTTAAATTTCGTTTCCCGAAAAGTTTAAAAAACAAAGTTTATGTATCTTTTCCTCAGATTCTATGAATGCTAGAATTATGAAATTTTGTACACATATTTCTGTAAACCTAATAAACGTCGTCTCAAAAGAAAATTTTGAAATTCCGATTCCAAGCTGAGATATGGGGCAAAGTGCTTGGAATTTTGCATGAATTTAAAATTGTACTTGTGGGATTATAATTAAAAAATTACGAAATTTCTCCTATTTGATCTATTCCAAAACCTCATGAGAAAAGCTTACAACATATAAAGAGATGAAACAGAGAAATTTATGTAGAAATCTCTTGAATACTTCCTGAGAAAAAGGAAAATACATTATTTTTTTTGAAAATAAAACTTCAAATTTCTTTAAAAAAAGTTGAATATATATAATTAAAGGATTTTATATGTAAATGTGTTACTTTCATGTAAAGCGTGGTACAAAATTTCATTGACATATCTCCAAAATTGTGGATTTGGTGCGTTTCTGAAATAGTGTGTGTTTTTCATCAACGTCCCCCGTTAATGAGTGATTTCAGCAAACACACCCTAAGACCAAAGAAAAAAGACTAACTACAAAGGAATTATCCGAATGGGATGGAAACCGTTAGATGTAACGTACAGTACGGCCAAACAAATGACTACAGTTTCAGAAAAATTGGATGATTTATTCAAGAGCTTCACAAGTTGAGTAAGTCAATAACTAGTTGGTTGTCCTGTGGCCCTTACGCAATTATTCGGATTGGCATTGATTGACAGGGTTGTCGATGCCCTCCTGAGGGATATCGTGCCAAATCCCGTCCAATTCGCACGTTAGATCGTCCAAATCCCGATGTGGTTGGAGGGCCCTGACCAAAATTCTCCAAGCGTTCTCAACTGGGGAGTGATCCAGCGACAGAGATGACCACGGAAGGGTTTGGCAAGCACAGACAAACAGTAGAAGCTCTCGCCATCTACAGGCGGGCGTTATCTTGCTGAAATGTAAGCCTATGATGGCATGCCATTAAGGATAACAAAACGGAGCGCAGAATATCGTCGACGTACCACTGTGCTAACGGGTGCTCCAAATGACAGGTGTTGCTAGGAAAAGCAATGGCACCTCAGATCATCAATCATTGGTGTCGAGCCGCATTGCGGGCGATATTCAGATTGGTAGCCCACTACAGTCCAGTGCGTGTCCAGACACGTCTTCGCTATTTATCGTTGTTCAGTTCGAAGCGGGATAATCACTGAAGATATTTCTATTCCAGTCAGTGAAATTTCAGACCGCAGTGACCAGCAAAGACATGTCTGGTGACGCCCTGGACAATAGTGGGCTACCAGTCTGACTGCCACCCACCCACATCTCGACAACCAGGACTGATGGTCTGGGTTGCCATTTCATTTCGTAGCACGACGCCTCTGGTTGTCATCTGCGTCACCATTACAGCACAGCGACACGTGGACGATATTCTACGTCCAGCTGTCTTGCCCTTTATGGGGTGCTACTGTGGGCTAAGAGTTCAGTAAAATAATGTAATCCCATACACGGCGAGATTTTCTATTACTTGCCTTCAAGCTTGGCAAACCCTGTGTTCGCGAGCATGGTTGCCGGATCATTCCGCAACTGAGAACGTTTGGGGCATTGTGGGTAGGGCCCTACAACCAACTCGGGATTTTGAAGATCTAACGCGTGAATTGGACAGAATTTGGCGCGATATCCCTCTGTAGGGCATCAAACAACTCTGTCAGTCCACGCCAAGCCGAAAACTGCTTGCATAAGGGCCAGTGGTGGACCATCACATTAGTGGATTTGCTCAATTTGTGAAGCTCTTTCTCTTTAATTAATCATAAATTTTTCATGAAATTCCAATCATTTGTTTGTCTGTACATGTACATCACGTCTACCGAGTTCTGTCCCGTTTGGATAATTTCTTCGTCGTACGTCCTTT
Source organism: Schistocerca serialis cubense (assembly GCF_023864345.2). Taxonomy (NCBI): domain Eukaryota; kingdom Metazoa; phylum Arthropoda; class Insecta; order Orthoptera; family Acrididae; genus Schistocerca; species Schistocerca serialis. The sequence goes on along the minus strand of NC_064646.1, from coordinate 395,076,186 downwards.
TTTGTCTTAGAGTGTATAACGAATGACACTAGGTCAGAAACTTCTGTTATCGAAAATTAGGTCCTATGTGTAACGGAACCTAATTATGTCAACTAATAATCGTACAGAACAAGAGAGTAAATGCTTTAAACTTGTTTAGGAATGTTTCTGGTTATAAACTGTAACCTAACGACTAAGAAAGTGATCAGAATTAAATTATTTGGTACTTATAGAAAAACACCTAATTTATTTTGGGATTACGTTTGATCAGTTCATAATTAGGCTTCAGAATTTCGTCATTTTCCTGTTCCACTTTCATGCCTCACTTTTCACTATGCTTCAAATACGCTGCCTGACAGAAAAATGTGAGCACTGAGGAGCAGAGGAGGGGACAAATAAAACCTCACAGGTAGACGGCGTATGTGGTGTTATTTCAGTGGTTAGAAAATCCAGTCAAATTTAAAAAGAATTTAGCAGTATGAGTACAGTTATCAATATGATGTTGTACCTCTCTGGCCCGGATGCATGTACTGGTGTCATGGGAATGCTGTCATAATACCATTGTTTCCTCTCCTGAGATAAGCTGGCCCACAACTGTTTGTTGTAACTGGTCCTTGATGTCCCTGGTATCGGCAATGGGACGGAGTTGACGTGCGTGCTGGTCCCTGTTGTATGTTGATGTTTGGTCCTGTCATTTTTTAGTGGTCTTTCTCTTTTCATACTTTTCTTGGTTAGTCGTTTCAACGTATGGACAAACTCCCTTCGATGCTTGCTGTGCAGGGTATCTAATGGGTGAAGGCTGGGTTTTCAGGCATTCAGGTTTCCTTTTCACGCAGTGTTTGCGCTTTCACGTCGGCATCTGGAAGAGTCGTCCTTCGCTTTTTGTACTTTTTTATAGCGGGTTTATCTTTCTTGAGTTCCTCGTTTTTTGAAGCTGTACTTGGATCATGTATAGAACCTTCTTCCTCATCGTGTCGTATGCCTGTTGTGCTGCATTTGCACTATGTTGTTCACGTTCTATATCGGTATTCCTCTCGAGTCTTTTCGGGGGAACTTGATTAGTCTTTTTCCCTACCTCTGATTTCATTTGCTAAGACATCTTAATTATCATTTGATTCGTTGTTTGTTTTCTGTGGTCGTGTTCGCGCTAGTTACCGCTGCATATGTCGCTGGGAGTATTGACATCTGCATGGAAACGCCTGCTTTTTCTACTGGTAGTTGTGTCACCGTTCGCTGCTTACATTCTGAACGTACATGTCGATTTAATCCTCAACATGAACACGTACGGCGTTGAAGTTCATACATAATTCCTCTATATCCACAATTGCAGGGTGATTTTTCCACCATGTACAAACTCTAAGGATTAATCGATGAGAGGATACGGAACAAAAAAGGGTCTAATGAACTTATGTCCGGAAATGCGTGGTTTTCATGGTAGCCGGCCGCTGTGGCCGAACGGTTCTAGGCGCTTCTGTCTGGAACCGCGCTGCTGCCAAGGTCGCAGGTTCGACTCCAACCTCGGGCATGGATGTGTGTGATGTTCTTAGGTTAGTTAGGTTTAAGTAGTTCTAAGTCTATGGCACTGATGACCTCAGATGTTAAGTGCTTAGAGCCATTTGAACCATCTAATACCAAGATCGCCATGACCTCAGATGTTAAGTCCCATAGTGCTTAGAGCCATTTGAACCACTTTTTTTTCATGCTAGAGACCATTTATTCAGTCATACATTGTTACAGGGACAGCGGTCTAATACGCGCAATACCATGCAGCCACAGTTACGGTATGTGTTTAAAATGGTTTCCATGTACCTCAACGCATGCGTGTAAGTGCCGCAGTATGTTCTGTCTTACACGTTCACATTGGCCAGGTTTCATACGAACAGTGTCAAAGGCTACATGAATTCGCTGCTCCAGTGTGTCTACATTCGGAATGGGCTCTACATACATGATACGATACCCATAAACAGAAATCGCATTAATTGAGATCGGGTGAACGAGCAGGCCATGTAACTGGACCCCCTCGTCCGATCCATCGACCAGGTAAGACACGATTGAGATGCGTCCGGACGTTAACGGTGAAGTGTGCTGGAACACCATCATCCAGCAGCTATATACACTCCTGGAAATTGAAATAAGAACACCGTGAATTCATTGTCCCAGGAAGGGGAAACTTTATTGACACATTCCTGGGATCAGATACATCACATGATCACACTGACAGAACCACAGGCACATAGACACAGGCAACAGAGCATGCACAATGTCGGCACTAGTACAGTGTATATCCACCTTTCGCAGCAATGCAGGCTGCTATTCTCCCATGGAGACGATCGTAGAGATGCTGGATGTAGTCCTGTGGAACGGCTTGCCATGCCATTTCCACCTGGCGCCTCAGTTGGACCAGCGTTCGTGCTGGACTTGCAGACCGCGTGAGACGACGCTTCATCCAGTCCCAAACATGCTCAATGGGGGACAGATCCGGAGATCTTGCTGGCCAGGGTAGTTGACTTACACCTTCTAGAGCACGTTGGGTGGCACGGGATACATGCGGACGTGCATTGTCCTGTTGGAACAGCAAGTTCCCTTGCCGGTCTAGGAATGGTAGAACGATGGGTTCGATGACGGTTTGGATGTACCGTGCACTATTCAGTGTCCCCTCGACGATCACCAGTGGTGTATGGCCAGTGTAGGAGATCGCTCCCCACACCATGTTGCCGGGTGTTGGCCCTGTGTGCCTCGGTCGTATGCAGTCCTGATTGTGGCGCTCACCTGCACGGCGCCAAACACGCATACGACCATCATTGGCACCAAGGCAGAAGCGACTCTCATCGCTGAAGACGACACGTCTCCATTCGTCCCTCCATTCACGCCTGTCGCGACACCACTGGAGGCGGGCTGCGCGATGTTGGGGCGTGAGCGGAAGACGGCCTAACGGTGTGCGGGACCGTAGCCCAGCTTCATGGAGACGGTTGCGAATGGTCCTCGCCGATACCCCAGGAGCAACAGTGTCCCTAATTTGCTGGGAAGTGGCGGTGCGGTCCCCTACGGCACTGCGTAGGATCCTACGGTCTTGGCGTGCATCCGTGCGTCGCTGCGGTCCGGTCCCAGGTCGACGGGCACGTGCACCTTCCGCCGACCACTGGCGACAACATCGATGTACTGTGGAGACCTCACGCCCCACGTGTTGAGCAATTCGGCGGTACGTCCACCCGGCCTCCCGCATGCCCACTATACGCCCTCGCTCAAAGTCCGTCAACTGCACATACGGTTCACGTCCACGCTGTTGCGGCATGCTACCAGTGTTAAAGACTGCGATGGAGCTCTGTATGCCACGGCAAACTGGCTGACACTGACGGCGGCGGTGCACAAATGCTGCGCAGCTAGCGCCATTCGACGGCCAACACCGCGGTTCCTGGTGTGTCCGCTGTGCCGTGCGTGTGATCATTGCTTGTACAGCCCTCTCGCAGTGTCCGGAGCAAGTATGGTGGGTCTGACACACCGGTGTCAATGTGTTCTTTTTTCCATTTCCAGGAGTGTATCTTTTCGAATCATCAATGGCACTTCTTCCAGCTGGAGAGACAAAGTCACACGCAAGAAACGCCAATAGTTCCGGCCTTTTAGGTGACGTGGAAGGGAGGCTGGTCCCAAAATACGGTCGCCAATTATCCACACACGTTCTGGCTGCAATGATGCTGATGATTCGCTGGTGGTTCTGCATATTATCCCACAGGTGACTGTTATGAAAGTTGAAGATACCACTCCACATAAAGGTGGCCTCATCTGTGAATAGGATGGTTGACACAAATGCCTGGTGAAGAAACCAGTGAGAAAACTGCTCCCGATGCAGATAGTCTGTCGCTAGGAAGCCCTGCACAGGCTGTAAGTGATAAAGGTGGTAAAAATTGTCATGGAGAATGTTCCACACAGTCGTCTGGCTCTGTACTGGCGCGCCAACTGGGTGGTACCGTCACGGCGGTTGCCTTTCACAGTGTCAATCACATTTTCCTCCAAGTCTGGTGTCGAAAATTTCGGGCGCGTCCTTCGTGCTTTCCTGCCTCCTGAAACGACCCTGTCTCAGACAAACGGCGAAACACTGTCGCGAACATTGAATTCTATGGTTGTTGTCGGCGGGGTCGGCGGAGAGAGGTGTCCGATACAACCATGCTGCCCACAGCCCATTGCCGTTTGCCTTTCCGTAAGTAAACACCACGCCAACAAGACCTCGTTTCGAATATGGGACTATTGTGTACAACGTTGTATCACATCCAGTACAAGGTGAGTCAGCAAGAGAAGTGAATCGAACAGAACATTACCAATTACTATGGCAGAAGAGGGGGCTACGGCGTGACGTATGAGGAACGGTATCACCCTCTAGGAGAAAACCATGCATACTGTAAGCGTGAGTGCACGGTACAGCTGTATTAGACCACTGCGTCTGTAACAAAGTATGGCTGAATAATGGTCTCTAGCATGGAAACCATGCATTCCCAGACAAAGTTCATTAGACCGCTTCGTTCCATTTCATCTCATCGATCAGTCTCTTAAGTTTGTACACGGTGAAAAAAAAAATCATCCTGTGTACACTCGTGTTCAATATTTAGGGAGAAATGCAACTTTCGCACTATGTGCCACTGCTAAGTAACATAGCTTGATGAAAATGTACCATACATAGGAAGAACTGCTCCGGTATCGTACATAAGGTAACTGAAAGAAATTCGCGATGAGACGAACGGAAATGACAGATTTATTCAAAGACAATTAACTCGCCGTCACTCATGATAAAAAAAGCTTTGTGTTCTGCCCTACGGCAGGTCTTGCCATGGGAGAAGCCTCGTCAGAGAGGTCCACGGCATGAGCGTCTAGGGAAGTGATTCCAGTGGTGGTTTCCCGTTGCATTCCACTGGTGATGATGAAATGATAATGAGGACAACACAACACCCATTCCCTGAGCGGAGAAAATCTCCGACCCAGCCGGGAATCGAACCCAGGCCCCTTGGCGTGACAGACCGCCGCGCTGACCACTTTTTTTTTTTTTTAATCTCATTTTGTTCTATATTGTTCGTTGAATTTGTTCGGGACGTACGTCCTATAACACCGATTCAGGTTCTTCGTTGATCCGTTTACTCAATTTTTTTTTTATTACAGAGGGTAGCTACCCCTCTGACCCAGCACGCTGAGCTACCGTGCCGGCTAACATGCTAATCTTCTCTGTATCGTTCCAATTTTAGTATATCTACTGCCGAAGCGAGTACATCAGCTATCGGGGCTGACTCACTCACGATGGTCCCCTGGATATTACAAAAGGCGGCACTGCTTCTTAACATGGTGTGTGGTCTCCACATACGCAATGCATGGTCTGCATCGTGCTTCCATGCTGGCCACAAGGTTGGCTAGGAGTTCTTGTGGTTGGTTGTACCATTCTTCTACCAACGCGGTTAACAACTGTTGGGCGGTCGTTGCTGTATGTGGAGGTGCTGCAGTGCATCGCCCCAACGCATCCCACACGTTCTCAATGGGATTTAAGACAGCAGAACGGTCAGGCCAGTCCATTCGCCGACTTTCCTCTCTTTCCAAGAGCTCCTCCATCTGCACAGTCTGATGTGATCACACATTGTCATCCGTAAATATGAAGTCATGACCGAATACAACCCTGAAAAGACGCACATAGAGAAGCAGTACAGCGCCTCAATAACGCTGACCAGCGAGAGTAGGTTGTTTGGAGATCTGGAGGTCAGTACACCCATGCAACATTATGCCTCCCCACACCATAACAACTGGCACACCAGAACTATCATGTTCGACAATGTTTCTGGGTGCATTACGTATCCCATACCTCGCCTTATGAACAGCATTGTCGAACACGATCGTTTTGGTGATCCAGGGGTTATAGTGTGGGGAGGCATAATGTTGCAAGGGCGTACCAACCTCCAAATCTTTGAACATGATACACTCAACGCCATAGAGACACTGTTCTCCTTCTCCATGTGTGTCTTTTCAGACGTGCATTCGGTCCTGAGTTCATTATCATGGATAGCAGTGCGCGACCGCCTCGAACAGTGAAAGTGGAGGAGATCTCGGATATCGGCGAATGGACGCCTGCACGTTCCACCCACTTTAGGGGACCACACCCTACCTATCTCACCCATGTTAATTTAGGCTAATATTTGACCCATTTCTGAAAAAACTGTTTGATGCAGGACCTTAATACTTTTACTATATGTTACGTGATGCTAATAGTCAATTGTTCTAAAATCTACTTTATCCATTTTATAGCTTTCAAGAAATACTTTTTTAAATTTATTAACAAAAAATATTAAGTTTTTTTTGCAGAAAATATTTTTGTAAACTTCCTAATGGGGAAATATTAATGAATGTAGTACCAGAGGTGGCTTTTTATGTTATGCAGAGTCTCTGAAAATTTCATTCTTTTATCTACGATATTTTCTGATATAATGGGGCATATGTACTGAAAATTTTAGTTTGTGGGAAACTGACTTTAAAGAAAAAACTTTTGAAATTTGTTACTTACAGTTAATTAAAACTGTCCTGCTGCAGATGATGGCCCTTCTTTGGCCTCTAGCATGTCTTCCAGCTTCTTTTTCACCTTCCTGGATGTTTGTCTTGCCTTCTTGGCCATATTAGATGCAGACCTGTCTGCATCGACTATCCTCATTTTATACCAATGTTGCAGCCCAGTGATCATATTTTCACCAGGATTAATCCCCAGCTTTTTCAGTACCCAACACTTTCCAATATTACCACAATTGAATGTAATAACAGCATTATGAACTCCTAGTTTCATTGTATGCATGCCTACAAATACAGTTTTCGGAAGGCGGTTCCAAATTATGCTATTGAAACATTCATTTGGGTTCTGTGTCTGCCCATGTAGACATTTCCTTAGAAGGTCAGGATGAGCCAAGTCTCTGAAAATGGGTTTAATTGCTGTAATAACAGCAGCAGGAAGAGAATGCTGGTGACAATAAGATTCTCCAGTTGCCTGAGCCCTATTGTATTTGCACCACGAATTTTCTCCTGATGGACACAATACATGAGGACTTATGGAAGGATATGGTCCAAACATCTCTCTTCATTACCGCCAAATTTTCTTTATTTCTGCTAATTGCCTGCCCATAGTATACCTGCAAGTTTTCAATTTCTGTTTTAGTTAACCGACCCTGTCCGGTCAACAATTTTCCATCTTCTAGTTGAAAGCGTGTTGTTTACAAACAGCAGAAACAAAAGAATACCGACCGTTGCATTCCAAGGATAGCCAACAGACTCGGGAGTAAAAACAAAAAAATTCCTAACGTGCAATGTAGGGGATATAAAGATCTAAAATATATGCAGAAAAGTGAGTGACAGAAAAGTGGGTGTGGCACATAAACACATGTGGTAGGAAAATGTTTTTGAATGCTCGAAAGAAATTTTTTACAGCAAAATCCTTTTTAGAGTACTTAAATTAAACCTTAATCTATCGAAATATGATGAAAACCGAAAATCGATTTTTTTCGATCTGAACTACGGTGTGGTCCCCTTAAATCGGATCAAGCAAGTGTGAGATGCGTTGGCTAGACGTGTCCAGATGCACCAAGGACCATCCAGTAGCTATCAGCCGCTCTGGTAGAAGAGTGAAGTGCCGTACCATAAGATCTCAAAATGGTTCAAATGGCTCTGAGCACTATGGGACTCAACTGCTGAGGTCATTAGTCCCCTAGAACTTAGAACTACTTAAACCTAACTAACCTAAGGACATCACAAACATCCATGCCCGAGGCAGGATTCGAACCTGCGACCGTAGCGGTCTTGCGGTTCCAGACTGCAGCGCCTTTAACCGCACGGCCACTTCGGCCGGCTAAGATCTCATTTACCAACACTATGGCAGCATGGGAGCCCGTTGCATAGGGCACGTTGCCATTCATGGTGATCACAAATCCTATTAAAAACCGTTCCACGCCTTTTGTAATGTTTAGAGACTATAGTCTTCAGCGCAATTATTGTCATTGAATGAAAGTGTTATTTCTGTTCGTCTCATTGCGTATTTGTTTTAGTTCCCTTCTGTACTGTACTGTACTATACTGTACTGTATTGTGCTGTGATGTATTGAGTACTATATTGTACTACAGCATATCTTTCTACGTATGGTCCAGGTTTCATCTGACACCATTTAAGAGAGGAATGTGTGGAAAAGTGTTCACTTTTCTGCAATGTTACTTAAGCCACACCAATAGCTTTTATAGTTGAATTACTCTGCTCTGCAGAAATCTCAAACGGCAGTTCAAATATTGTAAAGTGGCTATAATTTCGCACCTTACAAGCACTCATCTACATACTTTGCCGTGATTTACAACCGGAATTAGGTATCATTTGATAGGTTGTACATCGTATGCATGCATATTTAAATAATACTGACATTGTGATGTAAACCTTGACACTTACTGCATGAAAGGTGATGGAGTGTCTTTATTTTCAAAACGGCGTAATGAATGATTGCCTATACTAGTAGAGGTTGGAACGCCAGTGGAAATAAAACAGCAGGCATAACTCAAGCCCTGGGTGGAAAAGCCCGCTCAGTTGTGTTGGTCCTGCTTAACACGGGAAGTAGACAAGACGGAGGGTCGGGGCACCTGAGCACTGAAACACAATACAGGGGCGGCCGGCGGGTTTTGTAGCGGGGCTGGAAGGACAACCGAATAATACTTCGGAAACTCTGAAACTCTTGGACGCAGCAGAGAGGAACGCGGAAGGGTTACCTCGGAAATCATGCAGGCTGTTTTATTTCCGAGAATTTTTACTCTGAGAAGCGTACCATTGTATGTATTGCTGATTAAGGAGGATAGGTATTTCCTCGGAAACTTTCCACGCTGGAAGACAAAAGACTAAATTATGGTTGGTTGGCGTTTGGAAGAATCTATAGAGAGGGAGAATATTCCGCGGTTTCTAGAATATGATCGCCTTCTGCAGTTACGAGGGAGGGGAGCCGAGCTTTGCTGGAAAGCCAGTGGTGGAGAGAAAAAGGTCTTCCATTTTGAGCGCCCGTGTTCGACGGTCGCTTTGTATCAGCTTTTGTTGGTACAGACGGACTTCTTGTCTTTGCTCTCAGGAGATTTTATAGTTAGACCGGTTAGTCAAAGTATTGTTGCGAACTTGTACGATTCTGGACTTTCCCTCCGGGAAGGGAATGGTCTTTGAGTACGCAGTGTTCAGTGATTGAGAGTACTTCCTCTGTCTGTACTCATGTAGAGACGTTATCTGAATTCCGTCCTTGTGACTGGGTGCTCGCGTTTCTTGTCTGTAGAACACAGAGGAGAAGACAGTGTTACATTATACTAGTCAGAGGACCGCCTTCTGCCGTCCTAGTATTTGAAAGAGATTTTTTTTATTTTGTGGCTGGAGTTCTTCCATCATCACAGAAGTGTACGAGAACCATCACTCCGATGCACCGGACGGAGTACATACTGTGATATTGCTAATTGCTTTGGCTTATTAGGGCTATACAGCTAAACAGCTGTGATCACGTAAATTTTATTTCCACTGAGGTGGCACACCACTGTAGACCATCTTTGAAAGTAGTGTCTTCTAGTGTTTGGTTTGTCAGTCATCTCACGTTATTTATATTAGATCGCGTAGCCATAAAAAGGGGCAGATTTGGGCAATTGATCACTCATATTAGTTAGGAAAATTATTTGTATCTCTTTATGTCCATTGGACATTGATATATAAACATTTATAACATATAAAGGGATATTAATCTACAACAAAAGTATAAGCAGAAACAGCATTTATCATTTTGTAGTTACTAGTGCCGTTAATCATTCATTTATGTTTATGCTGTAATTTATATGTTAAAGAGCAAGAAGGAGGATATAATATCACCATTAAGAGGTCCTAAGATCTGCTTCAGGGGGTAGTCAGACAGAGCCAAATCTTAATTTTCGCGTCCAGTATTTTCCGTTGCGCACATTCATTTAACACACACCTGGAGTAGCATCTTGGAATATCCTGACGGTTCTAATCCTAAGATCGCGATGAGTGGCCGTAACTTTCCTGTATTCCCATCACAGTGTCTCTCCACATGATTCGATGACTTTGTCACAACATTCTGAATGCTTCATTTTTACCCACACCGTGCTATCGGATCGCCACATTGTGTACCGTGACTCGTCACTCCACACAAGGTTTTTCCACTGTTCAATCGTTCAATGTTTAAGCTCCTTACACCAAGCGAGGCGTCTTTTGTCATTTACCGGCGTGTTAATTTACTTATTTTTTTTTGTTACTTTTTCCTTTTTCTTCATTTTATCCTCCTAAGAACTGAATTTAATCTCAGTAGCTGTCTTGATGGTTTGCACCTTATAATTGTCCCAAAGTTTATTCATGAATTCACATTTCTCCACTCTTCTCATTATTTCTTTGCTATCTTCTTTTTAGGTTTCTTCGCAAATCAGTGCCTCATTACTATTGATCCAAAGGCCAGACGATTTGCTATGCTTCCATCTGTGATGTTCATATCTTGTATCTCTCCCCTATATTTTTCTAACCACCGTATTTTTAACTTCTTTGAATTAGTACTGTTGAGTAGTTTTTGGTGAGTCTATTTTTGTGCCATACTATAAATATGACTGCAGAACTTAAGCCACCTACGGCGCACTGAGTTAGTGAACTTATCGGTCTGCATGTGGAGGTCAGATGCTCTAATCTTCATACAAATTCCATTTTCTTTTACGGGAGCATATGTTGTCCTAAGAATTTTGCGCTCCAGTTTCTCAGTTTCTGCAGCTTTTGAGCGCCCCTTAGCATTTATGGTCCCTGATGTGTGTAGTGCTTCTGCTAAAAGAGCTTTCTAGTAATGTCGCACCGGCCCGGGCGACCGAGCGGTTCTAGGCGCTACAGTCTGGAACCGCGCGACCGCTACGGTCGCAGGTTCGAATCCTGCCTCGGGCATGGATGTGTGTGATGTCCTTAGGTTAGTTAGGTTTAAGTAGTTCTAAGTTCTAGGGGACTGATGACCTCAGATGTTAAGTCCTATAGTGCTCAGAGCCATTTGAACCATTTTGAAAGACTGCAAAGGCGACAATTGTTTTTGTACATCGGCGGATCCTTAATCTGGTCTTGTACCGGCCTTTCCTGAATCCTGCTTGGTAGTCACCAATACGATGGTCTATTGTTCCAAACGGCTAAAGATTGTTTTTGAAAGAAGTTTGTTATGTTACCGACAAAAAGAGATACGCCCCTGGACTTGTTTGGTTCTGCTTCATCACCTCTCTTACCAACACCAGAAACACACAAAACCCAAAGAAGTTAGTGGTAGCAAAGTTAGTGTACAGTCACTCATGGACAAGACAGGAACAAAAATTAGAGCGGTAAAGCAAAGCAGAAATGTTTAAATCTGTTGTTAGACGTTCCTTTACAGAGTAAAACCAGGAGTATTGACCCAGTTTAATCTTCGTAACACTGAAAAGTGAGTTAAGTAACGTTGAGAAACAGCTGAAATCGTTAAAATCAAACAAATCCCATTGCAGATGGAATCCCTGCCAGATTATATACTCAGTTTGCGGCTACATTAGCCCCTCTGTTAACTATAATTTATCGTCAATCCCTCGAACGAAAAGCTGTGACCAGTAGCTGGAAGAAAGCACAGGTTACACGTCTACAATACGGTTAGCAGAAGTGATCCACAAAACTCCGGCCCAGTGTTCTTGACATCCGTTCGTTGTAGAATCTTGACGAGTTACCTCGAACAGAACGACCTTCTCCACGGTAATAAGCATGGATTTCGAAAACAGATCATGTGAAACCCGTCTCGCACTTTCCTCACATGACAACCTGAAAGCCATGGTTCAAAGCAGTCATGTAGATGCAGTATTCCTCTATATCCTAAAAGCATTCGATCCATTACCACACCTAAGCTTATTATCAAAAGTACGATCGTATGGGATAACAAGCGAAAATTGTGACTGGATTGAAGATTTCTTGGTAGGGGGGACGCAGCATGTTATCTGAGATGGAGAGTCAGTAACAGACGTGGAAGTAACTTGCGGTGTACTCCAGGGAAATGTGTTAGGTCGCTTGCTGATCATGTTATATATTAATGACATAGCGGACAATATTAATAGTAACCTGAGACATTTCGTAGATGGTGCAGTTGTCTACAGTGATGTACAGTCTGCACAAAGCTGTACAAATATTCAGTCAAAGCTTGACAAGATACCAAAGTGGCGCAAAGATCGTCAACTTGCTTTAAACGTTCGGAAAGGTAAAATTGTACACTCCACAAAACAGAAAAACGTAATATCTTGCAAATATAATACCAGTGAGTCGCAGATGGATTTGGTAAGCTCATATTAGGTGTAACAATAAAAATATGGAATAGGATGGTCACATAGTTCCAGTCTCAGTCATAGCAGCAGATTAGGTAAAGCCAATCCGTCTACAAGGGAGATTGCTTACAAATCATTCAGACGTGTGGGACACATACCAAAAAGTACTCAGAGGGGATATTGAACGTATACAGACGAGGACAGCAAGACGAGGACAGCACGAATGGTCACAGGTTTGATTGACCCACGGGAGTGTGTCTCTGTGAAAGAACTGAGTTGGCAGACTCTTGAAGGTAAACGGAAACTATCCCAAGAAAGTCTACTAAAAAACTTATAAGAATGGGCTTTAAATGATTACTCTAGGAACTACGTATCGCTGTCGTAGGGATCGTGGGGGCAAGATTAGATTAATTATAACACGCACGGAGGCGTTTAAACAAACATTCCTTCCGCACTGCATGCTTGAATGGATCGGGAAACAACGCAAATAACTGGTACAATGGGACGTGTCTTCTGCCACGCACTTCGCAGTGGTTTGCAGAATATAGATGTAGATGCAGAGGGTCAGCGTCCGCGCTTTAATTCCTGAGTTGAGTAACACTCACATAACAGTTCGCGAGACAACCGTGGCGTAGGCGTAGGAACTGCGTGACCTTGAACGCAAGCGAAGCCTCGTCGAGAATGGCCCTGACTCGGCGTTGCGCCGACTTAATTCTGTTTCAAGGTCGGCTCAGAGTGGCGGAACAACCAGCGCTCTGCCGACGGAAACGGCGAACCGCTTTACTACGAATGGCGGGAAAGGCTCCTCACCCATAAAACACTACGACTCTGCAAGTGTTTGACGCACGAAGCCGTGCATAGCGCTTTTCCCTGTGCGTCCCAGAATGCGAAAACTGTGCCATTAGAGAATGCGGAATACTCCAATTAAGTAAGCTGTCGAAGGTGGATTGTCAACTGTTGCAGGCTGCCTTTTTTAAGAAATGATATGGTTATTGAAGAAGTGAATCTCTGTTACAATGAGTTTCAGGAATCTGCATCTCTATTCCGGGAATTGCGTTTAAGAGCACAATAGTGGGTTCTCTTTAAATTTCTGTCTCTGTCATTCATGTTTTGGCCGTCGGAAAAAGGACGCCTTATCTACATTATTGCAAGCTGTTGGTCGTCTGATTTTATCTTCACAGTCCTTGATGGAAGTGACACGCAGGGGATGGAAGTCATTAGTAGATATCATTAGTAGATATACGCTTGAAAACCAGTTCACGAAATTGTGCTTGGCGGTAATCGCCGCGAGATAATAGGTATCTGTCTTCAAACGTCCGTCATTTCAGGTTTTGCAGTTTTTTTTGTGCTTCCTCCTGATTATTAACCAACCCTGCAATCATTTGTACTGTCCATATTTTGTGTATCTTCGATCTCCTATTAACCCAACATGGTATAGAGCCCGCACATTCCGTGTAAATGTTTTGCTAGAAACCTCTTTTGTAGATAAACTACAGTTTCTTATGAGACACACCCATGAAGTTTTAATGATAATTTCAGAAAAACCAAGCTACAACCATGAGAATATGTAATTAGATTAGTAATTCTGTTCTTGCTCACCCTTCAATTCAACGCATTTTCCCCAACAGTGGATGACTTGTTGGAGACCTTGGTCGCTGAAAACTATACTTTGCCTCTTTAGCAAACGCTCCATCTCGAAAATCTGTTCTTCATCTAGTGAAAATGCCTGCCACGGAATGAAACGGGGAGGAAGCTGCTGGGTGCCAATTCAGAAGCACACGGTGCAATTTGTCGGCACAAAGAACTAGCATGTGTCCTGTGCAGAACGAGGTAGAACGTTGTTATGTAGAAGAAAACACCACCTCGGACAGCTTCCTGCGACCATTTATCTTGACAGCCTCTCGTAACCTCGCCAGGAGATTACGGTAGTAGGCCCTTGTGACGGTTTGCCCCTCAGGATGAGCACCTCGCTACTCGCTGCCAGCCGGCCGCTGTGGGCGAGCGGTTCTAGGCGCTTAGTCCGGAACCATGCGGGTGCTACGGTCGCAGGTTCGAATCCTGCCTCGGGCATGGATGTGTGTGATGTCCTTAGGTTAGTTAGGTTTAAGTAGTTCTAAGTCTATGGGGCTGATGACCTCAGATGTTAAGTCTCATAGTGCTTAGAGCCATTTGATTTGAACTCGCTGCCATTTCAGGGCAGTAACGAAACAAGCCCACTGAGTCCTAGCGGCCCCTTTTAACCACAATCATCGCTGCTCGCCGCAATCCTCAACAGGGCGATGATATCTAGCTGGTTTGTTTTTCGCACTGCGACCATAGCCGTATGTCTTGTGACTTCAGCTATGATTGGTCGCTTCAAGGTCACTCCAGCAGTTCAAATTCAAATGGCTCTGAGCACTATGGGACTCAACTGCTGAGGTCATTAGTCCCCTAGAACTTAGAACTAGTTAAACCTAACTAACCTAAGGACATCACAAACAGCCATGCCCGAGGCAGGATTCGAACCTGCGACCGTAGCGGTCTTGCGGTTCCAGACTGCAGCGCCTTTAACCGCACGGCCACTTCGGCCGGCCACTCCAGCAGTGCCATGTTTGATTGCTGTTCGTTATGCCCTTCTTCACGGGATGTATATGCAGATAGTTACGTTTGTTGCGAGCTGTGGAGACAGTTCAATGACGACAACTACGAGCAACGATTTTAAACAGCCACTTATTTCAGCCGGTTTTACAAGTTGGCCAAAAAACGCAGTTCCACTTGGCCTTGTTTTCCTTACACTAATTTCCTAAATAAATACTACTGCACTCAGTTCTTTCAAAGTAGAGATATGGTCGACCTAAAACAGAGAAATGCGATCAGTGGCCCGCCGGCCGCATGCGGCCCAAAGTAAGTATCTATTCGGCCCAAGAAGTGAGCATGTCGCACGATCGGTAAAAAAAAAAAAAAATCCATAAAATATCATTGATGTAAAGTTATGATAAATATGATTATTCAATTTGAAATTCTCTCTTCGCGATGCTATTCTCTCTTTGGACCACCCCTTTCGTTTTTTCTCTCGGCAGTTACTGTTGGTGTTAAGTATATTATAAGCGGCTCAAAAATAGTCGTCTTCTTGCAATGTTGCCAGGTGAGCTGAAAGCTTGGACACGTCTGATATAAAGTACGCAGCAGTTTACACCTTGTGGTAATGCAAAAACAAAACTTATCAAGACCCAACTACAACATGTGTATGTGAACTGTGTAACGAAGCCTGTGAACCATATCACATAGAACTGTGCAATAAAAGAGTGAAATCGATAAATCAATATGCAAAAATGCAAAATGTAAATGTAAAATGTTAAGCAAAGTAACTGCATATAGCTATTTGGCTGCATTTTATTAAATAAAAAATGTAATAATGTTGTTTAGCATCTGCCGTTTTTCATCTCCAAATAGAAAGGAATTAAGTACAAGGTTGCAAGCTTTTATCACAGTCCATTCACAGCAAAGACTCATCTTAGGTTAATTTATTCTAGTTTGTGTGCTTTCTGCTAACTGTACAATGTAGACAACAAATAATTGTCATTTATAATGTGAAGTGTGGCCCAATGTAAAACCATTGCAGATGCTTGTCCAGTATAATCCGACTTCGCCATGGTAAAAATTCAAATATACTTGGATTTTCCTAGACATGGATAATTAAAATAACGCGAGAGACCGACACTAGGCCTACACTGATCGCTGGTAATTCTTTTCTCTATCCTGCAGTGTTTGACACTAGCTAAACGCCCGCGAATTGTGGGGTTCTACATTCAATAACTCGCATTTACTTCTGAACGGAGACAAAATGTTCAAATGTGTGTGAAATCTTATGGGACTTAACTGCTAAGGTCATCAGTCACTAAGCTTACACACTACTTAACCTAAATTATTCTAAGGAGAAATACACACCTCCACCTCGGCCGGGACCAGCCGCACAGTCCATGACTGCAGCGCCTGAGACCGCTCGGCTAATCCCGCGCAACGAACGGAGACAAATATCATTGTTACAACTTTTTTGTACAGTCGCAATAATGTATGGCCTAAAAGGTATATGACAGCTACCCGCTATCAAACATCTTCACAAGATTTGTAAATCAAGTGGACGTGGTTGGCAAATAGCGTCACTTCACAATGCTTGTTGAACGAATTACGCGGAGGTAAAGGCTTTATTAAGAAGCCAAGCTGCTACACTGCCATGTATACAAAAATCAAATTTTTAACGTTTTTTTTTTTTGAGAACCGATCGAGAAACGTAAGGTAACAGGGGCGGTGTCGCATGATAATAAATATCATAGCTGCGTCACCTTTTGCTGGAACATGTCTGTTGTGGGCAATTTCGCCAACAATTTTCCGACGAGACAGAAAAGCGATTTTTTTTTTTTTTATGTAAGTACCAAGCAAGTCTTCCACAACGAACGAAGCTGAGAGCATGCAAGGTTTAGCCGGCCTGTGTGGCCAAGCGGTTCTAGGCGCTTCAGTCTGGAACCGCGCGACCGCTACGGTCGCAGGCTCGAATGCTGCCTCGGGAATGGATGTGTGTGATGTCCTTAGGTTAGTTAGGTTTAAGTAGTTCTAAGTTCTAGGGGATTGATGACCTCATATGTTAAGTCCCATAGTGCTCAGAGCCATTTGAACCATGCAAGGTTTTCGGTGTCTTTTACCGGTGGACGCCGATCGGGTAAGATCGTTAATGTGAGCTGAGCAGGGCATTTTGACGTTAGGTCTGAAATACCAGTAGCCTGTTGTCTTTTGAGCACTACGTAACTTCCGTTATTATTATTATTATTTATTATTATTATTTTCATTCGCTTATACGTAATTTGCCTGCAAACTGCTTTCTCTGTACTGGCAGACACGTGACCAATTCAGTGTCTACTTGGAATAACACCGTATTGATGAATCTTCGAAAGTGAACTATTGTCATTTAATCACCAGTTTTCAAAAGTGTTAATGTATTTGTTTTCATGATTCATTGATTGAGATTCGTTGGCCACTTGATAAACTTATGACGCCCTCATTAGAGCGTACATGTGACGGTAGACAACCGTTCTTTTCAATAGACGGGCCATCTACTAATTTTAGTTTATTCACTTGCCTCCTTTGGTGGAAAAGTAGCGTTGGTTCCTGTTAATGAAGGCTCAAGAAGTACATCATTTCCCCGGTACGGTGAAACGTTACGGAACTAAAAAGTCTCAAGAAACTAAAAGTGGGCTTTTTAATTTTGAAGAAGGAAAGGAAATCTTTTGAGGAAAATATAAGCTCATAAAATGATGTGGCATAGCCTTATACACAGACACAAGTTTTTACAATATGTGATTCAGAGAAGTGGGTTTTCTCCTTTTCGCCATCCCAGCCAGTGTGCAACGAGAATGCAACGTACGAGGGCTATGCCGAAAGTTTTTAGCAGCCCGTAAACCGTAACGCTGAGGACAATGGGGTTGTTTTCATTTGAAAGAGCGATGTTTTTCGACCTTGGGACATGCGCGCACAGCCCCTGGCTAGCGGTGATTCCCCCACAGCGCGGTAAGGAAGCACAGGCAGTGCTGAGTCAGAGACGGTGCAGGATGGAGCTGTCGCGCCGCGACTTTCGCGCCATGTTTTTTTACGATTATAAAAAGGGTTTAAGTGCCGAAGAATGCCATTCTTCTTTGCTGCGTATTTTTGGTGAAGCCTCTCCTTCTAGGGACACAGATGGAAATTGGTTTCACGAGTTTTCGAGGGAGCCAAAAGGAGACGACAGTGGATTGGTGTCGTTTCATGCTCGAAAAATTCAGTGGAGGGAATTCCCAAGACACCTACAATATCGTCACAGGTGATGAAACGTGGGTCTACCATTATGACCCTGAAACGAAGAGACAGTCCTCTGTGTGGTGCTTTCCATGGGAGGAACCACCCACAAAAGTTTGACAAAGTCGGAGCTCTGGAAAAAAGATGGTAGTAACTTTTTTCACAAACATCAGGCATCTCACCTCTGTGACCTTGGACACACATCGTTCAGTCAATGCTGAATGGTACGTGAACGATTGTCTTCCAAAAGTCATCCCCACATGGAAGTCACAGCATCCAAAGTCCAAGAGTGGGCACCTTCTGCTGCATCACGACAACGCATCTGCGCACAGGTCTGCCAGAACGATGGACTTTCTGGAGAAGGAAAAAGTGAGAGTGTTAGCCCATCCCCCCTATTCACCTGACCTGGCCCCCTGTGACTTCTTTCTGTTTCCTAAGACTAAGGAAAAAATTCAAAGGCAGCGGTTTTCATCAGATGAAGAGGCAATTGCAGCGTACGAGAGTGCACTAAGTGACATCCCAAAAGAAGCTTGGGCTGACACATTTTGTAAGTGGTTTCAGAGAATGGAAAAATGTATACATGCTAATGGAGAGTATTTTCAAAAGTTGTAAACGTTTTTTTGGAAATAAATTTTTTTTCATACATTCTGCTAAAAACTTTCGGCATAGCCCTCGTAAATGCATCAAGGCGCCGGGCTAGCAGCTTTGTGCATCGCACACGCACCCTTAAGCGGCCCTAGACTATCAATAATAGTGGGCAGAAATGTTGTGCAACACGTTTACGGTTGGCTCCGGACAGCGAATCGATATCCCACAAACCTAGCGTCCAACCTCAGAGGTGCAAACATGGTTGATATGGACGCCAGCTATTATTTGGCTGTTGGTCTAGCTTTGCGATCGCGCAACGGAAAGAGAAAGCGTTGATGGATAAAGCAGTGAATAAGAAGAGAGGAAGATTATTGCAAAATTTACGAAATGACTTGAGCATAAACGAGTCCAATGATTATCGGAGCTTTCTGAGGATCGGCGCTCGCTCATTTGATGTACGCTTGCAAGTGGTTACGCCTTTGATTAAGAAGGACACTCGTGTGCGAGACGGTACTCCCGCCAGTCAGTGCCTATCAATTACGTTACATAAAATGATTTGGCTACAGGAACTTCATTTGAAGAACTAAAATTCATTAGTGCAGTATCGCCACAGTCATTAAGTCTGATTGTGATGGATACGTGCACAGCTATTATACACTGAAGCGCCAAGGAAACTCGTATAGGCGTGCGTATTCAAATAGAGATATATACACAGGCAGAATATGGCGCTGCTGTTGGCAACGCCTATATAAGTTAAGTGTCTGGCGCAGTTTTTAGATCGGTTACTGCTGCTACAATGGCAGGTTATCAAGATTTGAGTGAGTTTGAACGTGGTATTATGGTCGGCGCACGAGCGATGGACACAGCATCTCCGAGGTAGCGACGAAGCGGAGATTTTCCTGTACGATCATTTAACGACTTTACCTTGAATAGCAGGAGTCCGGTAAAACATCAAATCTCCGACATCGGTGCGGCCGGAAAAAGATCCTAATGAACGGGACCAACGACGACTTAAGAGAAACGTTCAGCATGATAGAAGTGCAACCCTTCTGCAAATTTCTGCAGATTACAATACTGAGCGATCAACAAGTGTTAGCGTGCGAACCATTCAACCAAACGTCATTGATATGGACCCACTCGTGTACCCTTGATCACTGCACAACACTACGCCTCGCCTGGGCACGTCAACACCGACATTGGACTGTTGATGACTGGAAACATGTTGCCTGGGGAGACGAGTCCCGTTTCAAATTGTGTCGAGCGGATCGACGTGTACGGGTATGGAGACAACCTCATGAATCTATGGGCCCTGCATGTTAGCAGGGGACTGTTCAAGCTGGTGGAGGCTCTGTAGTGGTGTCGGGTGTGTGCAGTTGGAGTGGTATGGGACCCCTGATACGTCTGGATACTGCTCTGGCAGGTAACACGTACGTAGGCATCCTGTTTGATCAAGTGCATCCATTCATGTCCATTGTGCATTCCGACGGTCTTGGGCAACTCCAGCAGGACAACGCCATACACCATACGTCCAGAATTGCTACAGAGTGGCTCCAGGAACATTGATCTGAGTTTAAACACTTCCGCTGGCGACCATACTCCCCAGGCAGGATCATTATTGAGAATATCTGCGACGACTTGCAATGTGCTGTTCAGAAGAGATCTCCGCCCCCTCGTTCTCTTATGGATTTATGTACAGTCCTGCAGGATTGATGGTGTCAGTTCCCTCCAGCACTACTCCAGACATTAGTCGAGTCCGTGCCACATCTTGTAGCAGCATTTCTGCTCTTCAGTGTACAAAGCCTGAAACATTACGCAAAGACGAGGAAAGATGTATTTAATGTTGAAATTGTGATTATATTTGCGTGATATTTATGATTTAAATAAAAATTTAAAAATTCACGGCAAACACCATTGTCATTTAAATTGTGCTAAAAAATCACTTGCAGTTGTGTCTGCGTCTTGATCGTACACATGTATCATCCGTCTGTTGGTCGATAATGTACTTTCTGTTGCAGTTGCACCTGGCGTCCGTTCATTGATTTGGACTGAAATCTCTGTCCAATGTGCCCATTTGCCATTCAGAAATGATGCCACTGATTGCTTTAACGGCAGCTAACTGCTTGCATGGCCCCATGTTAACCCACTGCCCAGCAGTTACTTTTTCTACATCATTTCGTAGTGGCTGCGGCTGTCGCAGATGAAATTGAGAGACCAGCGTTGTCTTTCTTTTGCCTTTTTCTTAGCCTTCTTTCAAACCGTAAATAAATAATATGTAATTTTAATATTCACGTTGATCTGTTTGTTACTAATAGAATTTTCTGTTACTTTTGCAGATTCCAGAAACAGAAGGGGAATGGGAAGCTATTGGTCAAGGCTTTCATGATCACTGGAATTTTTCCAAACTGGTTGGGAGCAGTGTGTGGGAAGCATGTTCGGTTTAAAAGATCACATAACAATGGTTATTCGTATTATAATTATTTGTAATTATGAATTTGTAATGACGCTTGCATTGACAACAGAATTTCGGATGGAACGTTTTGAGCTTTGTTAATTTCTCAAAAGCATTAATCGTTAAGTCACCTAAATTGGCAAACAGCGCCAAGAAAATTCCGTTCATTATTTGTTAGGAACGATGCTTGTCCTTTGTATGATATCTTGCTGAAACCTTTCAACGAGACTGGATTACAAAGGAAAAACGAATTTTCGATTGTCAGCTGTGCTGAGCAAATTGTGTTCTGGAGAATGCATTTGTAACATTGGTATCACAATTTGGTATATTTCAGGGACCTGCGAATCTGTCTCCCAACAAAGTGAAAATTTGGTATTAGCGTGTAGCTATTTGCACAACATTTTAAGAAAAAAAAATCAAGAAAGCACGTAAGTGGCCAATGGATCTATTGATATGGAATATGTGGGGTCTGATGACGTCGTTCAAGGAACTTGGAAGGCAGGATCAGGAAGCAGTAGGGCTGCAGAGCATTTGCATACAAGTGTTACTGAGTGCAAGATCTTACTTTCATAGTGAAGATCAGGTTCCATGGCAAACGAAATTCATGTAACTCAGATAAAAAATGCAATGGATTACGCACTACTGTTTTGATGACATGTACAAGTACCAATGTAGTATAAGAAATAACATTGATAAGTATAAAACTACGTTCAGTACTTTGCTCGGACACATCATTTCCCTGTCTGTGCACTGCTTCTCCCTCATCCGCGTGGCAGTTCGTAGAACTAAACGAATTCGAAGGGCTTTCCTGTTCTTTCAAAAAGTTCATGACACAGCATCAGTTCCGCTTTTTCACATATTTGTTATTCTTTTTAGTTCCTTCCTGTAACTGGTGAGGAACGAATTTAATTTCTTCCATAGGTGAAGCTCGTCTGCTTCCGTTTGAACACAGCACTGAGCTGTTAAATCCCTGTACTCTTCCAGTAGTTCCAATGTGAATGTACGTTCTGCTAACTTATATGCCATTTTCACAACACAGCGAATTTTGCACGAAACACACAGTGTAGCAGACTTCACTGAGCAGACGAAGATACACTGTACCGCCGGCCGGAGTGACCGAGCGGTTCTAGGCGCTACAGTCTGGAACCGCGCGACCGCTACGGTCGCAGGTTCGAGTCCTGCCTCGGGCATGGATGTGTGTGATGTCCTTAGGTTAGTTAGGTTTAAGTAGTTCTAACTTCTAGGGGACTGATGACCTCAGAAGTTAAGTCCTATAGTGCTCAGAGCCGTTTGTACCATTTTTTTGCACTGTATCAGAACGAAAAATGCTCCTGTCCTAGTACAAAAAAAGGCGAATATGTCCTGGGCAGAGTTAGAGAGATAAAAGAAGGCAATTAGTTTTTCGCCTTATCTGGCTGCTTCAAAGACTATAAATCAAGACATCTTTATGTATCCGCGCTTTTATACTTGACAATATCAGTACATATGTACTGTAATATAACGCATCGTGTCAAATAAAGTAAGATGAGACATAATATCATGTTGTATAACACGACTCATGTCATCCAACATGGCATTTCTCATGTCGTGCAATACGACACAGCGTATTTTTAAAGTTTAGAATGCATGCATCCCCACTCTGGGATACTTCATAAATGCACCACCACTTTCGAATACTCCCTTTTGTAGACGCATCCCTCTCTCTAGAGGCACATAAATTTGTGTGTCTTTGTTCGTACACCCCTCACAGTACATGTAACAAGGGGAGGGTCTAGGAGAACTCACTGCAGTTGGGAAGTAGGTTTAAGTCGCAAAAATGCGCGAATATATCAAGATGTTTCGATTTAAATGTCTCTGAAGCTGCCAGATAAGTTGAAAAGCTAGTTCCCTTCTTTTGCATCGCTAACTCCGCCCAGGACGTGTTCACATGTTTATACTACGATAGCAACTTTTTTTCATTCTGGTTCTCAATTTTAACTCTGTCATAGTTTTGACATTAGATAGCCACAGCTTGGCACTAGATGTAGATTTTTGTTGACTGCGATGACTGATCCGTCACTGACTTTTTTTTTAATGTCTTTCCGACGTTGTTGCTTATATGGTGGCAATAGATAAAGCTTTCACAAAAGTAGACGACTATTAATTACATATATTTTGTCTACCTTCTTACAGAAGTTGTACCGATTTGCCCAAATTTGAGACAAAGGAGTGGCACGAGTAAAAAAATCATAAAAAAGTGTTTTGTTTGCAGGTATAATCCGATTGAAACTAAATTTCTGAAAGCAAATTTCCAGTGTTATCGTAAGGGTGTATGTTTTGTTTATTTGATTCACTTTAAACCGTTTCTGCGCGTTCAGTTCACGTAAGAATGTATTTTACGTGCTACATGTAGGTCGGCCATAAATCAGCGTCTCTCGACAACGGATAAAGATTATTGAATAAAAAGATTTCTTTTCTACTTCGTCGCCGAGCGAGATGGTGCAGTGGTTAGCACACTGGACTCGCATTCGTGAGGACGATGGTTCAAATCTGCGCCCGCTCATCCTGATTTAGATTTTCCAATATTTCCCCAAATCACTTCGGAAAAATGCCGGGATGGTTCATTTGAAAGAGCACGGGCGATTTCCTTTCCCATCCCTTCCCTGATCCGAGCTTTTGCTCCATCCCTAATGACCTCGCTGTCTACGGGACGTTAAACGCTAATGTCCTCATCTTCCTTTTGACCTCAACCACTTATCTACCTACGTGCAAGCTTTAACCTATTCGTACAAGTTTAAAATATAGACGTGGCGCGCTTAAAAAATCTCCGAGAAAACATGGTTTTTGCACGCCAATCCAAACGAAGCAAGATTTTTTCAAACGGTTAAAACTTATCTTAGACCAAGGTCCGATACACCTTTGCGCCGAATCTGAACCATCAGTCTCGCTCCAGTCCGGGGTTATGTAAGTGTGACTGTTTTTACTTGAAAATCAGAACGAAGGTGACTGAAATGTTCAAATGTGTGGGAAATCTTATTGGACTTAACTGCTAAGGTCATCAGTCCCTAAGCTTACACACTACTTAACCTAAATTATCCTAAGAACAAACACACACGACTAAGACCGCTCGGCTAATCCCGGGCGGCAAAATAAAATCCGAACGGTGCACGCAGAAATGGCGACATAAGCTGAGCATTAATTTCAGCTCAATTAAAATCTTTTGCAAAGGAATTAATTGATTCGGACAACTTGCCTGGGCACCAGCTCCGGTTCGGCGTTCAAACTTCGCTTAATATACCGTAACATAGCTGCAAAAGACAGATCTCCGAGTGGCTATACCAACGGCCAATGGCCCGGGCTGAAACTAAAACGTTTGACCCCATATTCTTAGCTCTAGTAGGAACCGAGCACAAGGACCCCCCCCCCCCCCCCCCCCACCATGGCGGTTCTGCGCACGGACTTTCCAGACATATTTGTTACAGAGCTTCCCTGCTGTAATGATTAACCAGAAACTGTACAATGTCAAGCATTTTGCTCAATAAATTTCTATAGATTCGTCAATATATTCCATAATCTTGTTTGCATATGGTCAATAATATTGCGTGATACGAAACACTGCTCAATACTATTAACAGTCTAGGGGCTTCTATACAGCGCCTCTCGTCCTTTTGGTTAAGATGAAAATGTAACGAGCAAGATCCGTTACCATCAAACCATACCAGACCCAAAAAAACACTGAACAACACATTGCCCTTTGGTGGCTGTGTCTTCACCTTTACCGGCTGTGGTGAATCCACATGTTTCCACTGCTTGCTTTGCGCCTTTGTCTTGGGGTCACAGTGATGTCATTCAGACTTGTCTGACTACAGTGGAGGTGCCTGCACCAACTAACAACTGTACTGTGGGCCACCACTGTCTTAGGCCGGCCGGTGTGGCCGTGCGGTTCTAGGCGCTTCAGTCTGGAACCGCGTGACCGCTACGGTCGCAGGTTCGAATCCTGCCTCAGGCGTAGATGTCTGTGATGTCATTAGGTTAGTTAGATTTAAGTAGTTCTAAGTTCTAGGGGACTGATGACCACAGATATTAAGTCCCATAGTGCTCAGAGCCATTTGAACCACTGTCTTACCTTAGCAAAAGATCTGTCCGAAAAGTCGAGAAAATTCTTGTCCTATGTACGTAATATCGCCGAGTGGGTCTACGGCTTCCATCCAGTCACTCTTTGACCAGTCCTGTGCAGCAGTAGAAGACGTCAAAACGAATTTTTGCATATCGCCTTTAAGGAATCGTTCACGAAGGAGAATCGCACAAACATACTGTCGTTTGACCTTTCCACATAGTCGCCTTTGCATCCCTGGTGTAGAGATACAACTGAAAGAGTTGAATACAAATAAGTCACCATGTCCGAATGGAACCCCAGTTTCGTTTTGCAAAGAGTAATATGTAGCACTGGCTCCTTACTTAGCCTGCGTTTATCGGAAATCTCGCGCCCAGCGCCAAAACCCAAGTGATTAGAAACAAGCACAAGCGACTCCCGTACATAATAAGGGTAAAAGAACGGACCCGCAAAATTACAGACCAATACCGTTTTCAGTTTACTGCAGAATTCTAGAACATATTCTGAGTTCGAACATAATAACTTTTCTAGACTCCGAAAAGCTTATGTCCACGAATCAGAAGGCTTTTAGAAAGCATCGTTGGTGCGAAACTCAGCTTACCGTTTTCTGACATGATATACTGCGAACTATGAATTAAGAGCAACAGGTGGATTCCACATTTATAAATTTCTGAAAAGCATTTGACACTGTGCCCTACTGCGAACTGTCAATAGGAGCATATGAAATGGTTTTCCAGCTATGTGAGTGGCTCGAAGACTTCTTAAGCAATAGAACCCTGTTTGGTGACCTCTATGGTGAGTGTTCATCAGAGACAAGTCGTCGGTAGTGTCCCGAAGAAGTGTGATAGGACCACTATTGTTCTCTACGTACATAAATGACTTTGCGGACAGGGTGGGCAGCTATCTGCGCTTGCTTGCTGACGAAGCTGAGGTGTATAGGAACATCTCGAAGTTGTCTGACTTTAAGAGAATACAAGATGACTTAGACAAAATTTCTAGTTGCTGTGATAAATTGCAGCTAGCCGTAAATGTAGAAAAATGTGTGTTAATGCTGATGAGTTGGTAAAAGACACCCGTAATGTTCGGATACAGCATTTGGGGTGATCTGGTTGACACATTCACGACGTTCAAGTATCCGGACATAACGTTGCAAAGCGATATGAAATGGAACGAGCGTCTGAGAGCCGGCCATTGTGGCCGAGCGGTTCTACGCGCTACAGTTCGGAGCCGCGCTGCTGCTGCGGTCGCAGGTTCGAATCGTGCCTTGGCCATGGATGTTTGTGCTGTCCTTAGGTTAGTTAGGTTTAAGTAGTTGTTAGTCTAGGGGACTGATGACCTCAGATGTTAAGTCCCATAGTGCTCAAAGCCATTTGAACCATTTTTGAGCGTCTGAGAATTGTTGTAGGGAAGGCGCATGGCCGACTTCGGTTTATTGGGAGAATTTGGGGAAGCTGTGCTTCATCTGTAAAGGAGACTTTATATAGGACGTCCGGGCGACCTATTCTTGAGTAGTGCTCAAGTGATTGGGGTCCGCACCAGGTCGGATTAAAGGAAGACATGAAAGCAATTCGGAGGCCGGCTGTTTGATTTGCTATCAGTACGTTCGAAAAACACACAAGTATTACGGAAGTGCTTGAGGAACTGACATGGGAATCCCTGGAGGGACGGCCACGTTCTTTCCGAGGATCATTATTCGGAAACTCAGAGAACCAGCATTTGAAGCTGAGTTCAGAACGATTCTACTATCACCAACATACATTTCACAAAAGGACCACGAAGAGAAGATAGGGGAAATTAAGGCTCGTGCGGAGCCATATAAGCAGTCGCTTTTCCCTCGCTCACTTGCGAGTGGAACAGAAAAGGGAATGACAGCGTGCCGTCCGCCAGGCACGGTACGATGTCTTACCGAGTATGTAACTACAGCGAGCCCAAAAAATATTCGTCTAGTTGTAATTTAAAAAAAAACTAAGTATATGTCGCGTGAAAGGAAGGGAACACAAACTGTGAACATCCAGTCATATGCAGCGAACCTCGGTAAGTCATTTTTATTGATGGACAGGGAAATAAATTCATCCATAGCGATAACAAATTTGACAATGTTGACTGGAATACTCTCTTTCGAATTCTAAAGGTGGCAGGGGTAAAATACAGGGAGCGAAAGGCTATTTACAATTTGTACAGAAACGAGATGGCAGTTATAAGAGTCGAGGGGCATGAAAGGGAAGCAGCGGTTGGGAAGGGAGTGAAACAGGGTTGTAGCCTGTCCCCGATGTTATTCAATCTGTATATTGAGCAAGCAGTAAAGGAAACAAAAGAAAAATTCGGAGTAGGTATTAAAATCCATGGAGAAGAAATAAAAACGTTGAGGTCCGCCGATGACTTTGTAATTCTGTCAGGGATAGCAAAGGACTTGGAAGGGCAGTTGAATGGAATGGACAGTGTCTTGAAAGGAGGATATAAGATGGACATCAACAAAAGCAAAACGAAGATAATGGAATGTAGTCGAATTAAATCGGGTGATGCTGAGGGAATTGGATCAGGAAATAAGACACTTAAAGTAGTAAAGGAGTTTTGCTATTTGGGAAGCAAAATAACTGATGATGGTCGAAGTAGAGAGGATATAAAATGTAGACTGGCAATGGCAAGGAAAGCGTTTCTGAAGAAGAGAAATTTGTTAACATCGAGTATAGATTTAAGTGTCAGGAAGTCGTTTCTGAAAGTATTTGTATGGAGTGTAGCCATGTATGGAAGTGAAACATGGACGATAAATAGTTTAGACAAGAAGAGAATAGAAGCTTTCGAATTGTGGTGCTACAGAAGAATGCTGAAGATTAGATGGGTAGATCACATAACTAATGAGGAGGTACTGAATAGAATTGGGGAGAAGAGGGGTTTGTGGCACAACTTGACAAGAAGAAGGGACCGGTAGGTAGCACATGTTCTGGGCATCAAGGGATCACAAATTTAGCATTGGAGGGCAGCGTGGAGGGTAAAAATCGTAGAGGGAGACCAAGAGATGAATACACTAAGCAGATTCAGAAGGATGTAGGTTGCAGTAAGTACTGAGAGATGAAGAAGCTTGCACAGGATAGAGTAGCATGGAGAGCTGCATCAAACCAGTCTCAGGACTGAAGACAACAACAACAAATCTGACAAAATGGAGAATTTGTTCAAGGGCTGGTTCAAAAAGTACTCGTCCACTCATATTATTTTTAAAATTTAAAATCTGAAAATATGATTTCAATTACAAAAATTAATATTTAGTCAGGTTTACCTTTGCAGTTATTGCTGCTTGTAGTCGTCTGGGTATCGACTTGATCAAGTTCGCCGTCAGAGAGGCTGGAATTTTGTCCCATTCGTCTTGAAGTGCTTCTTTTATGTGTCTCTTGTTAGAAATGTGTCTTCTCCTGATGCTACAGGGTGTCCAGAAAAGGACTCCCTGATTTCAAAATTAAATATCTCGAAAACAAAAATCGATAGAGGAATGCAGTAAACGGTATGTTTATTGTGAGAGCTGTAAGAAGTTTATACAGCAGTTTGAAATAATAGTTACAAAAGCTTTTAACAGATGGCGCTGTAATCGCCATACGTAATGCCTAGTATAAATAGTGATCGGAAGCCCAGAGCGATCAGTTCCACTATTGAAACGTGAAAGGAGGTTAGCGTACCGAAGGAAGAGATTAAAACCATGTACTCCATTGAACAACGCGTTTTTCTGGTGCTAGAGTACCACAGGTTAGAAGAGAGTCCTACGGCAACAAGGCGAAGTTTTCAAGCACGATTTAATGTTCCAAAAGGACCCGATGCGAAAACCATTCGTACGCTCTTCACAAAGTTTCAACGAACAGGGAGCGTAACTGATGATCTAGTGGGGCATGTTGGACGCAAGTAAACCGCAGTTACGCCTGAAAATATCGCCACAGTTTCTTGAATTATTCAGCGAAATCCAATGTCATCCGTCCGTAGAATTGCATCTGAGACTGGTTTGAAGCGTTCCAGCACGCAGAAAATACTAAGAAAGAGCCTACACAATTTTCCATTCAAAATTCAAACGCACCAGGCCATACCCGTACGAGATGTGCAACAAAGGGTTGCCTTTGCTAATCAGATGCTCACAATGATTGATAGTGAAGGATTTGATGTTGGCTGCATCTGGTTTACAGATGAAGCACACTTCCACCTGAATGGATACGTGAATAAGCAGAACTGTCGATTTTGGGGTTCCGAAAAGCCATATTGGTGTAAAGCGAAACCCCTCTATTCTCCTGAGTTACTGTGTGGGCTGCAGTATGCAGCAGAGGCATTATCGGCCCTTTTTTCATTCGAGAAACGGTCACTGGTGCACGTTACGTTGCAATTTTGGAACAATTTGTCGCCACACAGCAAGCGTTAGAGGATCGACCAGGTACTGAATGGTTTATGCAAGATGGAGCCCGACCACATCGCGCCGAACAAGTGTTTCGCTTTCTTAAGGAATACTTCGGGAATCGAGTCATTGCTTTGGAATATCCCAAATTTATTGGTGCAGGCATGGATTGGCCTCCATATTCGCCGGATTTGACTCCCTGTGACTTTTTTTTGTGGGGCACAGTGAAAGACATTCGGAACATCCCGCCACGCTGGACGAGCTTGAATCGGCGATCTCTGTGGCATGTGAATCCATTTCGGTTGAGACTCTACGAAATGTGTTGGCGAATTTCATTCTTCGTTTGCGCCACCTCTGTAGTGCCAATGGTGAACATTTTGAAAACATTGTGATGTGATTGTTTGCAAAGATTGTTTTCATGCGATTATTTCACTTATGTATGATGATATAAGCTGTACAGCGTACAGTGCCATCTGTTAGCAGCTTTTGTAACTATTATTTCAAACCGCTGTGTAAACTTCTTACAGCTTTCACAATAAAATACCGTTTACTGCATTCCTCTATCGATCTTTGTTTTCGAGATATTTAATTTTGAAATCAGGGAGCCCTTTTCTGGACACCCTGTATCTTCCAGTACTTTCCAATGGTGTTCGATAGGTTTAATGTCTGGGCTCTGAGGAGGGGTGTTAAGTTGTTTTGGGGTATTGTACAGGAGCCGCAGCCTTGTATTTAGAGCCGTATGTATGCTTTGGGTCGTTATCTTGATGAAAAATGTAATTTTCTTGCAACCCTAATTTTTCGGCGCTAGGAGTCAAATTGTCCATTAAAATGTTGATATACATATGGTGATCCATTGTACCTTCTATGAAATGTAATTTTCCAACACCTGCAGCACTCATACAGCCCCACGTCATCAGGGAGCCACCACTGTGCTTAACCGTTGACACAAGATTGCGTGGCAACATCTTCGCATTCTTCTTACGCCACACCATTCGTCTGCCATCCTACCCGAATACGTTATATTTACTCTCATCAGAAAATAGTACTCTATTCCAGAAGTCTTTTTTTTTAATCTATGTTCCATCACAAAATGAAGACGTTTCTTTCGATTCTGTTTACAGATCCAAAATTTCTTGCGCACTACCCGGCCGTGATACCCATACGCTTTGAAGGTATTTCTGATTGTGTTGGCACATACCTTCTTTCCCCTAGACTCTAACTTCACAGCCAATTTAGGTGCGCTGATTTTAGGTTTCTTCTCCATTTCCCTCATGATAAATCTCACGTCTGCACCAGTCAAAGTGTGAGGGCGTCCGGTACGTGATTGATTTCTTAATGATTTTGCTGCGCAGAATCGATCTATTATCGACTGAATCGCCGATCTAGGTCTACCGACTACTTTAGTAGTCTCTTAAGAAGATTTGCACTCATTATGTAAGCGCAGAGTAAGTTTCCTTTCGATCAGCGTCGTCTCACTACCCTTACGGCCCATGGCGCTAATTGCACTGCATCGGCGCCCTTCAGAACCACAGCAGGCGATAGAGTGGGGCCGCGCACGGTTGACTCTAGTGTCTGCCGTGGGTCAGCGTTATAGTTTAATCACTGCGCGTAGAATTTCGGCATGTTCAGATGGTGGACGAATACTTTATGAACTAGCTCTCGTATTACATTTTGTATTTTGTTAACGTTGCTGTCGATTTGGATGTATTTCTTTCCTTGCTTTTCGACAAAAATGACTTACCGAGGTACATCTTACATGACTGGCTCTTTAGATTTGGTATACAGGGTTATTACAAATGATTGAAGCGATTTCACAGCTCTACAATAACTTTATTAGTTGAGATATTTTCACAATGCTTTGCACACACATACAAAAACTCTAAAAGTTTTTTTAGGCATTCACAAATGTTATATATGTGCCCCTTTAGTGATTCGGCAGACATCAAGCCGATAATCAAGTTCCTCCCACACTCGGCGCAGCATGTCCCCATCAATGAGTTCGAAAGCATCGTTGATGCGAGCTCACAGTTCTGGACCGTTTCTTGGTAGAGGAGGTTAAAACACTGAATCTTTCACATAACCCCACAGAAAGAAATCGCATGGGGTTAAGTCGGGAGAGCGTGGAGGCCATGACATGAATTGCTGATCATGATCTCCACCACGACCGATCCATCGGTTTTCCTATCTCCTGTTTAAGAAATGCCGAACATCGTGATGGAAGTGCGGTGGAGCACCATCCTGTTGAAAGATGAAGTCGGCGCTGTCGGTCTCCAGTTGTGGCACGAGCCAATTTTCCAGCATGTCCAGATACACGTGTCCCGTAACGTTTTTTTCGCAGAAGAAAAAGGGGCCGTAAACTTTAAACCGTGAGATTGCACAAAACACATTAACTTTTGGTGAATTGCGAATTTGCTGCACGAATGCGTGAGGATTCTCTACCGCCCAGATTCGCACATTGTGTCTGTTCACTTCACCATTAAGAAAAAATGTTGCTTCATCACTGAAAACAAGTTTCGCACTGAACGCATCCTCTGCCATGAGCTGTTGCAACCGCGCCGAAAATTCAAAGCGTTTGACTTTGTCATCGGGTGTCAGGGCTTGTAGCAATTGTAAACGGTAAGGCTTCTGCTTTAGCCTTTTCCGTAAGATTTTCCAAACCGTCGGCTGTGGTACGTTTAGCTCCCTGCTTGCTTTATTCGTCGACTTCCTCGGGCTACGCGTGAAACTTGCCCGCACGCGTTCAACCGTTTCTTCGCTCACTGCAGGCCGACCCGTTGATTTCCCCTTACAGAGGCATCCAGAAGCTTTAAACTGCGCATACCATTGCCGAATGGAGTTAGCAGTTGGTGGATCTTAGTTGAACTTCGTCCTGAAGTGTCGTTGCACTGTTATGACTGACTGATGTGAGTGCATTTCAAGCACGACATACGATTTCTCGGCTCCTGTCGCCATTTTGTCTCACTGCGCTCTTGAGCGCTCTGGCGGCAGAAACCTGAAGTGCGGCTTCAGCCGAACTAAACTTTATGAGTTTTTCTACGTATCTGTAGTGTGTCGTGACCATATGTCAATGAATAAAGCTACAGTGAATTTATGAAATCGTTTCAATCATTTGTAATAGCCCTGTACATTTATTTTCATGTTACACAGACTTTGTTTTCTAAACGATATGCAGCTAGACAAGTACTTTTTGGACTCACTGTAGATGTACTTGGATGTAGATGGTGCACAGTTCCGGTATACTTCCACCAACTCAGCGTTCACTGTCGCAGTGTTGCTCCCCTTCAATTGTAGAAAAAGAATTCACTCGCGATACTCCGCTCTGTCAGTTGGCTGCGCCACTTTGACTTCTCTAGAAGCGCGCAGCGGTATTATAGCGTGGGCATTTCATTGTGTACTGGACTGCAGACATGTACCTGAATACAAACAAAAAATTAATTACGTGACTCGATTTTTTAGAAGTGGTAATTGAAACTTTATGAGTAACCCTCGTACTGGTATGTTACCAATAAATTTGAATCTGCCATTTGCTTTGCCTGCGACTGAGTATATTTCATTCTCTTTCCCTTAGACATCATTTCTCCCATACGTCTGTAGCACTTTCGTGACAACAGTTGTAATTTATTCAATGGGACTCAAAAACTGCTACAATCTTACACTTCGTGAAATGAACCTGTTTTATTGCTTCTGGATAAGGCAACATTTGTGACACGTATAAGGCTGCAACTAGTTACATCCACTAAGTCAAAAAATGGTTCAACATCTGAGGTCATCAGTCCCCTAGACTTAGAACTACTTAAGCCTAACTAACCTAAGGACTTCACACACAGCCATGCCCGAGACAGGATTCGAACCTGCGACCATAGCAGCAGCGAAGTTCCGGACTGAAGCGCCTAGAACCGCTCGGTCACAGCGGCCGGCTCCGCCAAGTCATTAACAAAAATAATGAGAAATATTCCTACCACGCTTCACTGGCGCAGAAAAATTTCTCCATCATAAAATTAAAAAAAAAAGAAAAATTGACCAGAACCTGCTCAGGCCGAGGGTGCAAGTTACCAAGAAATTCTTTACTGTCGTTTTTACTAACTGAGAAGGTGAGACGGTAACTTCTGCTCCACATTTTGATCTTCGCTAACCCGCTTCGTAGCCGAGGTTCCTAAAGCACGCTTGTGTGGTGACGCATAACCCGAAGGTAAGCTTGTTCCAGTCCTGACGGTGGATGAAATTTTCACTGCCAGTATATGACCGGCAAAGGAAGGAGGGTTAGTCGCGTAAATTTTCTTATCACCAGGTTTTGCTCCAACGTCCTGCATTACATTACATCTACATCTACATCTACATCTATACTCCGCGAGCCACCTTACGGTGTGTGGCGGAGGGTACTTATTGTACCACTATCTGATCCCCCCTTCCCTGTTCCATTCACGAATTGTGCGTGGGAACAACGACTGCTTGTAAGTCTCCGTATTTGCTCTAATTTCTCGGATCTTTTCGTTGTGATCATTACGCGAGATATATGTGGGCGGTAGTAATATGTTGCCCATCTCTTCCCGGAATGTGCTCTCTCGTAATTTCGATAATAAACCTCTCCGTATTGCGTAACGCCTTTCTTGAAGTGTCCGCCACTGGAGCTTGTTCAGCATCTCCGTAACGCTCTCGCGCTGACTAAATGTCCCCATGACGAATCGCGCTGCTTTTCGCTGGATCATGTCTATCTCTTCTATTAATCCAACCTGGTAAGGGTCCCATACTGATGAGCAATACTCAAGAATCGGACGAACAAGCGTTTTGTAAGCTACTTCTTTCGTCGATGAGTCACATTTTCTTAGAATTCTTCCTATGAATCTCAACCTGGCGCCTGCTTTTCCCACTATTTGTTTTATGTGATCATTCCACTTCAGATCGCTCCGGATAGTAACTCCTAAGTATTTTACGGTCGTTACCGCTTCCAATGATTTACCACCTATGGCATAATCGTACTGGAATGGATTTCTGCCCCTATGTATGCGCATTATATTACATTTATCTACGTTTAGGGAAAGCCGCCAGCTGTCGCACCATGCATTAATCCTCTGCAGGTCCTCCTGGAGTACGTACGAGTCTTCTGATGTTGCTACTTTCTTGTAGACAACCGTGTCATCTGCAAATAGCCTCACGGAGCTACCGATGTTGTCAACTAAGTCATTTATGTATATTGTCAACAATAAGGGTCCTATCACGCTTCCCTGCGGTACTCCCGAATCCAATCACAAACCTGGTCCGATATTCCGTAAGCTCGTATTTTTTTCACTAAACGTAAGTGCGGAACCGTATCAAATGCCTTCCTGAAGTCCAGGAATACGGCATCAATCTGCTCGCCAGTGTCTACGGCACTGTGAATTTCTTGGGCAAATAGGGCGAGCTGAGTTTCACATGATCTCTGTTTGCGGAATCCATGTTGGTTATGATGAAGGAGATTTGTATTATCTAAGAACGTCATAATACGAGAACACAAAACATGTTCCATTATTCTACAACAGATTGACGTAAGCGAAATAGGCCTATAATTATTCGCATCTGATTTATGACCCTTCTTGAAAATGGGAACGACCTGCGCTTTCTTCCAGTCGCTAGGTACTTTACGTTCTTCCAGCGATCTACGATAAATTGCTGATAGAAAGGGGGCAAGTTCTTTAGCATAATCACTGTAGAATCTTAAGGGTATCTCGTCTGGTCCGGATGCTTTTCCGCTACTAAGTGATAGCAGTTGTTTTTCAATTCCGATATCGTTTATTTCAATATTTTCCATTTTGGCGTCCGTGCGACGGCTGAAGTCAGGGACCGTGTTACGATTTTCCGCAGTGAAACAGTTTCGGAACACTGAATTCAGTATTTCTGCCTTTCTTCGGTCGTCCTCTGTTTCGGTGCCATCGTGGTCAACTAGTGACTGAATAGGGGATTTAGATCCGCTTACCGATTTTACATATGACCAAAACTTTTTAGGGTTCTTGTTTAGATTGTTTGCCAATGTTTTATGTTCGAATTCGTTGAATGCTTCTCTCATTGCTCTCTTTACGCTCTTTTTCGCTTCGTTCAGCTTTTCCTTATCAGCTATGATTCGAGTACTCTTAAACCTATGATGAAGCTTTCTTTGTTTCCGTAGTACCTTTCGTACATGATTGTTATACCACGGTGGATCTTTCCCCTCGCTTTGGACCTTAGTCGGTACGAACTTATCTAAGGCGTACTGGACGATGTTCCTGAATTTTTTCCATTTTTGTTCCACATCCTCTTCCTCAGAAATGAACGTTTGATGGTGGTCACTCAGATATTCTGCGATTTGTGCCCTATCACTCTTGTTAAGCAAATATATTTTCCTTCCTTTCTTGGCATTTCTTATTACACTTGTAGTCATTGATGCAACCACTGACTTATGATCACTGATACCCTCTTCTACATTCACGGAGTCGAAAAGTTCCGGTCTATTTGTTGCTATGAGGTCTAAAACGTTAGCTTCACGAGTTGGTTCTCTAACTATCTGCTCGAAGTAATTCTCGGACAAGGCAGTCAGGATAATGTCACAAGAGTCTCTGTCCCTGGCTCCAGTTCTGATTGTGTGACTATCCCATTCTATACCTGGTAGATTGAAGTCTCCCCCTATTACAATAGTATGATCACGAAACTTCTTCACGACGTTCTGCAGGTTCTCTCTGAGGCGCTCAACTACTACGGTTGCTGATGCAGGTGGTCTATAGAAGCATCCGACTATCATATCTGACCCACCTTTGATACTTAACTTAACCCAGATTATTTCACATTCGCATTCGCTAATAACTTCACTGGATATTATTGAATTCTTTACTGCTATAAATACTCCTCCACCATTGGCGTTTATCCTATCCTTGCGGTATATATTCCATTCTGTGTCTAGGATTTCGTTACTGTTCACTTCCGGTTTTAACCAACTTTCCGTTCCTAATACTATATGCGCACTATTTCCTTCAATAAGAGATACTAATTCAGGAACCTTGCCCTGGATACTCCTGCAGTTTACCAATATTACGTTAACTTTTCCTGTTTTTGGTCTCTGAGGACGGACGTTCTTTATCAACGATGATAATGTCCTCTCTGGTAAGCCGTCAGGTATTTTATCGTTTCGCCCAAGGGGGGGTCCCTCTACCCTAAAAAACCCCCGTGTGCACGCCACACGTACTCTGCTACCCTAGCAGCTGCTTCCGGTGTGTAGTGCACGCCTGACCTGTCTAGGGGGGCCCTACAGTTCTCCACCCAATAACGGAGGTCGATGAATTTGCAACCATTATAGTCGCAGAGTCGTCTGAGCCTCTGGTTTAGACCCTCCACACGGCTCCAAACCAGAGGACCGCGATCGACTCTGGGCACTATGCTGCAGATATTAAGCTCAGCTTGCACTCCGCGTGCGATGCTGGTTGTCTTCACCAAATCAGCCAGCCGCCGGAAGGAACCAAGGATGGCCTCAGAACCCAAGTGGCAGGCGTCATTCGTTCCGACATGTGCTACTATCTGCAGCCGGTCACACCCAGTGCGTTCAATAGCTGCCGGAAGGGCCTCCTCCACATTACGGACGAGACCCCCCGGCAAGCACACCGAGTGCACACTGGCATTCTTCCCCGACCTACCCGCTATTTTCCTGAGGGGCTCCATAACCCGCCTAACGTTGGAGCTCCCTATAACTAATAGACCCGCCCTCTGTGACTGTCGGGACCTTGCCGGAGAATCGGCCACTGGCCCAACAGGCGAGGCATCCTGTGGTGGCTCGGAAACGATGTCATCACCACTAGGAAGCACCCCGTACCTGTTGGAAAGGGGTAAGGCAGCTGCCACGCGGCCAGATCCCACCTTCGCCTTTCGGCCAGGCACGCGCGAGCCCACCACTGTCCGCCATTCACCCTGGAGTGATGGCTGACCGGTAAGATGCTCACTGCCGGAAGACGCAGCGACATCAGGGGTTCCATGTGATTCCAAGGCCACCGAAGTAGGCACAGGTCTCACCACAGTTGCCCCAACGCCACTACGAGCCGACGCCTGCGCCTCGAGCTCGATGAGCCTAACAGACAAAGCTTCCACCTGCCCCCGAAGAGTGGCCAATTCTCCTTGCGTCCGCTCACAACAACCACAGTCCCTACACATGACTATGTTTACCCTACTCTATACGGTGACAAATTCCCAAGATAATCTTCTGATGAGCTACTCTGATAATCAAGAAACACTCACTGAAATACGAGACGCGAAAACTACGCTAGGTTTTCCCAGAAAAACTATTTAAAAGCTAAGCGCAGCAAATAAGTACAAAAACGCTTTATACAAACAGTACTCGCTGCTGCTGGTGCTCTCGCTCTGGCTGTCACAAGACAACTGCTGATTCAAGTGACTAGTGGCTAACGGCCGCGAAACAAACAAAAGACGGTTTTAGGGCGCTTTCTGTTCTAAACGATCAAGAAAACACTAAGAAATCTAACACGAAAACTACGTAAAGTTTTATCAAGAACTGTTAGTTACTGTGCAGAGCAGATAAACACAAATAGAATCCCTTCCTTAGTGGAAGGTCGTAAACAAAATGCAAATTAACGCTTTATACAAACAGTACTCGCTGCTGCTGGTGCTCTCGCTCTGGCTGTCACAAGACAACTGCTGATTCAAGTGACTAGTGGCTAACGGCCGCGAAACAAACAAAAGACGGTTTTAGGGCGCTTTCTGTTCTAAACGATCAAGAAAACACTAAGAAATCTAACACGAAAACTACGTAAAGTTTTATCAAGAACTGTTAGTTACTATGCAGAGCAGATAAACACAAATAGAATCCCTTCCTTAGTGGAAGGTCGTAAACAAAATGCAAAATAAACGCTTTATACAAACAGTACTCGCTGCTGCTGGTGCTCTCGCTCTAGCTGTCACAAGACAACTGCTGATTCAAGTGACTAGTGGCTAACGGCCGCGAAACAAACAAAAGACGGTTTTAGGGCGCTTTCTGTTCTAAACGATCAAGAAAACACTAAGAAATCTAACACGAAAACTACGTAAAGTTTTATCAAGAACTGTTAGTTACTATGCAGAGCAGATAAACACAAATAGAATCCCTTCCTTAGTGGAAGGTCGTAAACAAAATGCAAAATAAACGCTTTATACAAACAGTACTCGCTGCTGCTGGTGCTCTCGCTCTGGCTGTCGCAAGACAACTGCTGATTCAAGTGACTAGTGGCTAATGGCCGCGAAACAAACAAAAGACGGTTTTAGGGCGCTTTCTGTTCTAAACGATCAAGAAAACACTAAGAAATCTAACACGAAAACTACGTAAAGTTTTATCAAGAACTGTTAGTTACTATGCAGAGCAGATAAACACAAATAGAATCCCTTCCTTAGTGGAAGGTCGTAAACAAAATGCAAAATAAACGCTTTATACAAACAGTACTCGCTGCTGCTGGTGCTCTCGCTCTGGCTGTCACAAGACCTTTCCGCAATGTCTCGTGAAGAGAGGGCATGTGACACTGTTGATCCCTCTGCCGGATAGCTGCGCGGGGTAGCCGTGCGGTCTAGGGCGCCTTGCCACGGTTCGCGCGACTGCCTCCGTCGGAGGTTCGAGTCCTCCCTTGGGCATGGGTGTCTGAGTTGTCGTTAGTGTAAGTTAGTTTAAGTTAGATTAAGTAGGGACCGATGACATCAGCGGTTTGGTCCCATAAAACCACAAATTTCCAAATTTTTTCTGCCGAATTGGAACGTTAAGCTCGGCGTCCCCCTAGACGCTATTCGAGAGACTATTTCTCATCATCATCATCATACGACACGAACTATATACTCCATTACGCTCATCTACGCTCCACAAATACACATACGACACTATTCACAGAACGTAACAGTTGTGAGCCAGCGTGGGTCTCATACAGTTGATCCTGAACGCTGTCGATTGCTTATAGCATGGTAACGCACTTTCTTAGCAGAAGACTGCTGTTGATGAAGAGCGTGACGTGGCTCATTGGTGGGAGCGAATTGTAATTCTTTGCCCGTGATGAAATCAGAGCAAATGGTCCCGAGATGAGCTGTTGTGAGACATGGTGGTATAATTCACCGTAGTGGAGGTCAGATGAGAAGTTGTACTTGTAGACAAAATCTACTCCTATTACCTGCTTGGTGGCGTCTGTGGAGTAAAAGGTCCATTTAAAGTATAGTTCGCCAGAAAGACGAACTGTGAGATTTCGAGTGCCGTGTGCCTGCATCATTAGCCGCACGCAGCTACAATCCTGTGTTTGTAGCGTGTGCCGATAAGTTTGAAGAGCTGACTAATCCCTCAAGTCTCTAATTAAGTTTTCCTTAATTACACAGTACGACACGCTGCTCAGTTTTATACCCCATTTGTCCATTTTCCAGCCTTCTTTTAGCTACGAAAATTGGGGTAAAAACCCACAGTGTAATGTGTTTTTGTTACACTTAAGCATTTGATCAAAAATAATCTTCCCCATGATCTTGAGCCCATTACGACTCACATGGAATGTCGACATAAGAGCACAGTTAAGTATTCTCTCAATTTAACTGAACTCGACAAACACCTACGAAACCATATCCATGTGATCAACCCAGTTATTCGGGACAATGACCACCGA
Organism: Schistocerca serialis cubense; assembly: GCF_023864345.2. Classification (NCBI taxonomy): domain Eukaryota; kingdom Metazoa; phylum Arthropoda; class Insecta; order Orthoptera; family Acrididae; genus Schistocerca; species Schistocerca serialis. The sequence goes on along the minus strand of NC_064646.1, from coordinate 395,035,976 downwards.
TAAAAAAAGTATTAACCATATTTTTAAACTGGTACAATTAACTTTTCTCGTCCTCTCACCCCATACACATAGTATCAAATATCCTCATATCAAAGAGTGAAAATGGCTGTCACCGCTTTGAACAAGACAACATGGAGAGTTTTGTCATTAGCGGCGGCAATGAATTCAGCCACAGCAATGTCGAAGAAGCTACATTTTCTGCTATATAAATTTGAAGACTCACTTATTTATTTGCTTAATCGTATGGCTAGGGCCCCCCGTCGGGCAGACTATTTGCCGGCTGCCGGTCTTTCAATCTGACGCCACTTCGGCGACCTGCAGTCGATGAGGATGACAGGATGATGATGAAGACGGCGCAACACCCAGTCCCTGGGCGGAGAAAAATCCCCGACCCAGCCGGGAATCGAACCCGGGCCCAGAGGATTGACAATCCGTCACGCTGACCATTCAGCTACTGGGCGCGAACAGAAGTTTAAATCACATAGTGCGAGCGCTATTACGGCTGCTTTACCCGTGCTGTGGTTAGTTTAGCATCAATTTTAAGACTCTCTATTAAGTCCTTCTCTCTAATATTTTGATGGGCTATGCCCAAATCACAATGAATAAAGTTTTAACAATAACCTGGTATTTGGTCGAACAGTTGTTGCAACGTCCATCTCAGACTGGAGTGAATTAGGCAGTACACTAATTCTTTCTAGTGATTCACAATCAATATTAAAAGGGCGAGATCATGCTTTTTTAAGACCTGTTGCTACACTTTCGTCGGTACATTTTTTGCTCTTGTGAATTATGTTTATCGGAGCCTTAAAGAACGTCAATGAATCTCACTTGAAATATATAGATGGTTTCTTATCTGCCAACCTAGTTTGCTGGTTTTTATGTCTCTGGCGTTACCTTGGAAGATTAAAATCCTACCACAGCACCATGCTGTGGCCAACTAATTTGTAGATGCTCCCAGCTGTTTCAAAATACAAGGCTGTTTCTTGATAAACGTCTTAGTCTTTGCAGTGTCTTTAATGACTAAATCCAAATTGTCACTCGATTCTTTTTTGCACACGACTGTATACGCCACTCATGACTGGTGCTCCATTGTAGCATTGGTCAAAACACCTCCTCACAGGTAGTTCTTTTCGTTCTATGTAGTCAGTTTGAGTCCTACTGTAGATTGATCTTTGACATGGGTAAATGAGGTAAATATTCGCACCGGAATGATTACCAAAACAATTCTTGATTGTTTTAACATAGAGACGGATTTTCTTAATTTTAGCAATTTTTCCAGTTTTTCTTCCCATTTTAATTTTTCTTATTTTTCCTATTTTTTTCTGCAGGAAGTTTACCCTGGTGTTGTCCCAGCACAGTTTCGCCCCTGCTATTATCGCTGAACAATTTCCTTAACTGGCGGTGATTATTATCTTGATCTCACCTTAACCGACATATAGCGGCGTGACGCAGTTCTCAACAATACAGGGGTCTCTGCAGCGGCTCAGGCCGTTGCTTAGCGACAGTTTCTGACGAGACGACAGGCGAGCAACATGACTGCGTCTGTCGGCAAAATCATAGGGGAACCGCGAAATGCAACAAGAAGACGGAGGAACGATAGCTGTCAGAAGGTAAGCCAACAAACATCTGAGTTACGTCAGCCCGTCGTAGCAAGCACAGGCGTCAAATCGACTGCATGTCCATGCGGACGCATAACATAAATATTCACAGGCATGTAAAATTGATGAACACGGAGATCTTCGGCTCTGTTGTTACGCACAGGATAATTTTATTTTACAAACCTGTCATCCAGACTGTTTACCAAGGTTTGTCTGAGGCAGTTTGTGTTGGAAGAGCATGAATTTTATAAATCTTGCAATTACAGGAAAGTTGGAATGCTGAATGGTATACATTCTCCTACGAGGTTTCCAGGTAATTTCCAAGGAGGTTGGCTATCGAAGTCGCGGGATCCAAACAATACATATCAAACGTGCGATCTTAAGTCGATTATGCGACTCTGGTGGCGGGCGTTATGATCAATTATTTGTGACCGTCATTTTTATCTGTTTTCCGTCGTTCCCTTAGTTGCTCTAAATTACATACTTCCGCAAATTATTTGTGAGTTGGTAGGTGTCATGGTTCTTTATTTACGTGACCATTACGACACTCCAACCCCAGTTCTCGGTACCAGTAATATCGTACTACTTTCCTGCGAAGTAACAGACATATTTTTGTGACAATATTCGCATTTGGTTTTATTTAATGTATAGGTACTCCGATGTATCGATATATTACAGTGATATGGTTCTTGTGTGTATTCATTTCTGTGAGACATAATCTTTGACTTTCTTGTAACCGTTTTGGCGCGAATGCGCACAGAGCAGTCTTTGTTTCACTTTGCGGAAGTTAAGCTGTTATTTCGCTTTGTAAAAGAACGGTCAAGTCTTGTGTTTGGTTAAAGTGGAAATTAAATATATGAGAATTGATACAAAACTGTTTTCTTGATGGTGTGACAATTAAAAAGAAGTATATGTGAATTTACAAGAAGTTTAATAAAAATGTGGATCGTGAACACCAAGTCAAAAATTATTTCTACCATACCATACCATTGTTCTGATCTGGGATTGTCTGATCATTAAGAATTTCCTGAAAAACGCATTTGTTAGGTCTTCAAATACTGCTAAAACACAGATCTGGACCTTATAGCGGTCAAAGTGGAATCACCCTAGAAGCAACAAGATGAGCCATAACAACTTCGACGAAATCTACATGGGAATCCATTCAAGATAAGTGCCAAAATTAATGACTTTTTTACAGTGACTTCATTATTTCCATTCTGACAATACCATCCAGTCAATAACTTTGTTGTTGCCCGATAAAGCGAACATATGCTGCGCGAGCAACATTATTAATCTGATTTCTAATCTACTTTGCAAGTCGAGGTATTGTTAGACAGGGAAACGCAGACGATATATGTCGGTAGTGAATGGGATATCTTATGTTCCTGACGTTTCTTAGGCGGATTCTCTCACATGGAAAAATCTAATTCCATGCTTATCCAGCGTAGAAAATTGTTTGACTTTTTGTTAAAAATATGGAGTACTACCGGACGAGGAAAGGAGGGACTATGTAAACTGTGGTGGTGCGAAGTGTGTAAAACTTCGTGAGAAGATTTTCGATGTTGATATACCGTTACAATTTCATTGCGGACAGTGCGGAAAACGAACGAGTATAACGAAGAAAAAAATGGTTCCATTCTTCCAAATTATCTATCCAGACCAGCGTAATTCTTCTATCTTGCTGGATTCGCGAATACGCCTTGCAAGCAATAGCATCAGAAACTGACTTACCTGCTAAGACGGTGTGCGACTATTTCGGGTTTTGCCAAGAAGTGTGTTATGTGGTACTGACGAACGACAGTGTACCGACTGGTGGACCGAGTAAAGTTGTTGAAGTGGACGAATCTCACATTTGCAAGAAGGAAGAACCAGAGGGGACGACCTTCAAAGAGTGAAATCGATCATATTTGGGTATTCGGTGGAATAGAACGAGAGTTCCGGAAGTGTTTAGTTATCAGAGTATTGGCCAGAGATAGGTCACTTTAGTGCATCTACCCATATTCTTGCGTGATGTTGGCAGAGTTTACCCAGGCTATTGCAAAAAGGGAATTATTCCCGTAGCGTACACATCGCGTGGACTTTCACATGACGACAACACTGACGACTTGTAAGGTAACTCGTCTCCTTTGTAATTACAAGTATTTTTGTAATGCTCTCCATTTCTCATTGCTGTAGTGACCACCGTAAACATACTCATAATGCCTGCCACCAGAGTCGCATGATCGATTTGGGACCGCACGTTCGATATGTATCGTTTGGACCTCACGACTTCGATAGGCAATCATTGTTGGTAATTACTGGTTTCCGTGCCAAGTGATATCTGTATTTGTTCGTATAGACATTGTTCGTCGCCGTTGTGTCTTGAAGCACACATTTTCCATCCATATACCATGAGAAATAATAAATTTTATAAGAATTTCTAACAATTATAGGCGAACTTCAAACATTAAGCTGTACTTTCGTCAGAAAATTGACTTGCCTCTTAAATCTTGGATGTTCTATAAGAGGAATGACTGTGATTTTAGGAGTGTCAGCTTCCATCTTTGTGACAATGTAGTACGTATCCGCAGTGCCATTACAGTGCGCACAATTTTCGTGGTTTCTTATCTCCCTGCTGCTGAACCGGTAGAGATCACTGGAATTCGAGCTGCTAGTACACCGACGGGGGAAAAAAAATCGCAACACCAAGATGGAGTTGTGCGACATAACCATTAGTCGGCAAGCGTGTTTCTACATCTGAAAGATGATGTCTATTCAAATTTCGCGTCAGTCGCATAGGAAAACCCAACATGCTCTGCAGAGTGTAGACATGCTGTCTTGGCCTCTTCGATCACCAGATCTGTCTCGGTTCGAGCACGTATGGGACATCATTGGACGACAACCTCAGCGCCATCCACAAACAGCATTAATCGTCCCTGTACTGACCGACCAAGTGCAATAGGCAAAGAATTCCATCCCGTAAACTGACATTCGGTACAATGCATGCACGTTTGCATGCTTGCATTCAACATTCTGTCGGTTACGCCGGTTATCAATGTACCAGCTTTTCACATTTTCCGTGGCTTATCTTGCGCTTACATTAGTATGTGATCTGGCAATGTTAATCACTTAAATGTGTTACCGACACAAATGTGATCCCGTAAATTCATTACTCTGCGTTAATTATTTTCTGCTGTCGCGTTTTTTCCCGTCAGTGAATACTGATTTTTCTAGCAGCCAGTTTTGTCGATTAAATGATACTGTGCGCAATAGGCCTGAAGCTATAGTCATTGTCTGAAGCTGTGTTTCATTCCGGTGACAAGAAACGTGTAGCAGTGAGCGTCATTTGTACATGACCTCTTACGCCATTGTGTACCTCCTGATCTGACACAGCAAATATTACTCCATCAATCTAAGAAGAGTCTCAGAGCAGTGCCTGACGGAAGTAGCTGTTTCAAGTAAACGTCCAAGGCTGTGTATGACTTCGGACTGATATTTAGTTGTTTCCGGCCGCTACCAAGCTTAGCTTTCAATATTAAGTGCAAAGAGTTACTTCATCCAACATATCAGTTAATTTAAACCTATTCAAATTCAGTTACAAGTAACATTTCTGTGATCTTTAACTTCGCGTGTTAAAGGGTGGTTTACTATCTTTGACCCGAAAAAATCATGTTCTTTGAGAATTTTTTTCTCGGATGTGTTACAGATATCAATCTCAAATTTGATCAACATGTTTATTGATATTTCCTCTACAAACTGGGATTTTTTCGACCGCAAATGTCGAAGAGCCAAGGCGGAAATGCCGTCGGAACGAAACAAAATTTCGATGTAGGCCTCCACGAGTGGTATGTCACAGGTGAGCCGGCTCGCCTGAAATCAAAACTGAGTTGACGTTAGCGAAGTATCTAAGATTCTTTAGGAGTTGTACCTCGCTTAAGTTATTTGGACCATAGGAAACAAAATGGAGGCCACTTGAAAAAAATAGGGCTTTTTCATCGATTTTTCGACTTCGTCGGCCAAGTAAAAATATTTATAGTTGATGGATCGGAATAAAAGTGGTACAACTCCTAGACAATTTAGTTAGCTTCGTCGGAAACAAAGAATCATGCCATTTGGTTCAGTAGATTTGAAGTTACCGCACCGCGCTATAAAAAAAAGTCATTTCGAGAAAAACGCGTTTGAAGTTTTGACTAAATATAAATGCAATATTATGCAACTTACGTTCAATCTGCTATTCCGGGTCCATAAACTAGTCCTTCCTCTTCCTCACAGAGGGCGTTCTGCTCGATCTGGGCCATCCTGCGCTGCTCCAGAGCCGCTCGTACGGCCGTTGACAAGCGGTTTTCGGCCGCTTGAATCCGGTGGTCGTCCGAATGCTTGGCGAACTGCGTCGAATATACTCCCATGGTGACATCCATCGTTGACATGGTCTTCAGAACTGCTGAATACGCTTCATTGAAGCTGTCCACTGCCAGGAAAGTCGCAATCTCCACAGTCTTCGCACCAGAATGCAAATGTTTGGGGACTAACTTCCAAACGCACGCGTTCAAACTTTCATTTGAATTTTGTGTTTCCTCCCAAGCACCGGTACAATAACTCGTCCTCCGAAAGGGCCTCGTCGATCGGATGATAATTCTTTGGAGAGCGGCTGGTCGTGTTGATATTCGTCCAGATGTCCGGTAGCCTCTGCAATGCACCATTTGCACTAACTAGTTACCCCAGCCGGACAATTTTGGTGTTGTGGGTGGTCATCCGTCGAACACTTGTGGAAATACGTTGTCCAAATTACCTTCTTCACCTGTTCCACCGAATTGGAACGCCGTCGGATTGCCAAGCCGTAATACGTCGTAAGCTCCTTGATCACTTGATCCTTGGGCAAGCACATACAATAATTTTTCGCGGCTACAAAGTCGAAATTCCCAAAAAGCTGGTGCGTGAAAGGCCTATTTCAGGGAGGTGCATTTTTTTGTTCAACCGCGAATAATAAAACATTTCCGCTCCGTATTCGGAAAAACCGTTTCAGGGGTGGATTCTCAACACTATTATGGATCCAAAACCGCAATTTAAAAAAAAAAATCGATTTTTTGAACCAAAAGATAGTAAACCTCCCATTAAGGTAAAATAACACTAAGCGGAACTGCACAGAAGCAAGACGGCACAGCACGACGCCACCAGATATTATATATTTATGAAATCAATGGAGGCAAAGTTGAGCAGCTGGTCAACAATGAACCGCCGTGCGGGGTCGATTAGTTTCACTCCGACATAGTGTGGTGTAGCAAGTATCGCGACACTGAACGCCATTCAAATCGTAGCGCTTTTGACGTGCGGAACGGAAGTTTGTTTACCAGAGCAGCTTAGACGAGGGAAAGTTAATTGGATGTATAAGTGGGTATCCAGTTATACGACCTTCAAAATGAGTATTATATGAATAGTACCAGAAAAAGCAACATTTGGTAAGAAACTGCCAAGGAACCGAGAGTAAACATAACGCACGAATACCAACAAATAACATTTTTTTATTTTGTGAAACGGCGATTGGGTCTTCATTTTTTTTACTGCATGCATATTATCACATTTTTGGACTACTTATTTTACCTTCGACTTCATCCCCTGTTTAGCCGCGCGTGATTAGCCGAGCGGTCTGGGGCGCTGCAGTCATGGACTGTGCGGCTGGTCCCGGCGGAGGTTCGAGTCCTCCCTCGGGCATGGGTGTGTGTGTGTTTGTCCTTAGCATAATTTAGGTTCGTTAGTGTGTAAGCTTAGGGACTGATCACCTTAGCAGTTAAGTCCCATAAGATTTCACATTAATTATTTTTGAATACATTGTGGAAGTGAACAGTGCTCATTGTGTTACAAATATTTACTATCAAAAACAGCCTTGATCACAATTTATTTATTACGGTGACCGGTTTTGACCACTACTGTGGTCATCTTCAGACCTACAAGTCGTATACAAAGCTTTTATTAGAGGGCTACATATATTAAAGAAAATACATAAAGATATAAAGCTATAAAACGATGAATTACCAATGAGTAAGAACCTCCATCTGGTGGTAAATCTCTACTGGAGAAACCAGTGCACGTCTTACTATATGTAATGGAGGCTCCGCCCACTTCTGATGGAATGATATCATTACTAACAAATGGATTACAGGTCGAATAACAATGTAAAATTTCTTAGTTAAAAGAACATTGTCAAGAAAGGAAAATAAACACACACTAAACTTAGCTTGTTCAACAGCTATTGTCAGTTAAGAAACGTTAAAAACATTTAAACATGTAGGATAAATGAACTTCGTTTTGACAGAACATGGACTGCCCTCTCAAGGCCTGTTAGTGAACCATTTGGAACCACTGGTCGCCATGGTGAAGTTGGACGCCGCCCTAAAGATGTGGCAGCAGGCTTCTTTCCACTGAAGTTGTTGTAACGTCGATAGGCAAAATAGTGGTAGCCATGGTGACGATAAACGCCAGCCCAAAAACGTGGCAGCAGGCTTCTTTCTAACGAAGTTGTTGCGAAAGTGGAATGGCTAAGACTGTCACGTCATACGATGTACTATTGAGCAGCAACATGTCTTTATTGAAACGATTTTCAATGAGTTTCAATAAAAACATGTTGCTGCTCAGTAGTACATCGTCTGACATGACAGTCTTACCCATTCCACGTTTTAGTATTTCCGTTTTTTGTTTCTTTCTTTTGGGTGTCAGGGGCCCCTCAACTTTGGGGGACGCGGGGCGATTCTCCGGTTGCATCCAGCCTAGTTGTGCCGTCGTATGCACCACTTGCTGCGGAAATGCATGCCGAGACGTGGGCGGTAGCTTTAGAGCAATGTAGGGTGCAGCAGAGCTCTGTCTATCCAGGCGGCTGCACGCTGTTTGCTTTGCCGAAGGTCGCAGCTTTCCACGCGCAGGAATGCGCCGCACGTCACATGGGTAGTGGCCGTAGTAGCTGCGCCGCCTACCAGATGGTGCTGCCGTAGGCACGCCAGCTGCAGACCTGCCCCTCTGCGCTTCATCAGGCGTTACTCGTTAGCCGCTTTACGTGCTGGCTAGGATGAAAGGTGTTAGAGAACTCCTATGAGAAGCGAACAAATGACTTTTAACAACTGAGTTACTCAGTGATATACGCCTAGCAAAATACTGCTATGAACACGTTATCACTTTTCCAAGTTGAAACTTGTCAGACTACAGATGCTACCGCTAATGCTGTAATTTGATGCTATGGAGTTTTTCATCTTGTTTGTTCACATTATTTCGGAGTTACTCTCAATCAAGGAAGATTAGCAACCACTATGCCCAAAATAAATCCTGTACAAGAATCGAGTGACATTCCCCGAAAAATTTTGACAAACGCATTTTGCTAGAGGTTCCAAAGAATGAAGAATTGGACATTTTGAGCCTGAACTAACTGTGACTTCATATAATAGTGATACGCAAAAGAAGAAATCGTTAACTGTAATCACTAAAATTTAAAATATTAATTTTGTAAAAAGCATTTGCAAGACTTAATATTTTCTCTTCGTGTGTATGTCTTCTACAACTGAATTGACGTTTGTCTTAACGGTTTTATTGTGGTGTTTTTAGAGAAAACACTGAAGTTACGAAACATTAAGAGCAACGATTAGTGTTGATACACTAAAATTTCAGCCGAAATTAAGCATATGTGAACACAGTAACATCTCTAGAGTGTCCCCTGTCATAATATTACACAGACAGCGCTCAGCCGATTTAGGAGACATGTAGTGACTGAAGATCAGAAAGCAACTTTCAAAACTTGTTATACATTAAACTGTGAGTGATTGTGGTGAACAGTTCTTCGTTTGTATATCATTATCTGTACAAAGTCACTGTCAGCTTATGTTCGAAAATGCCCTCTACTACTTGCATAGTTCATTAATATAGATTTTTCAGGGAATACCTCTCAACTCTTAGGCACGAGTTATACTTCGCGTACTGGATGGCTACCTCCTTAAACGTGAACAAATCAGAAATAATTCGTACATACAAAAGGATCTCATTGCATCAAATTCTGGAATCTGTGACACTGTGAGATACCTGGGAGTAACACTACAAAAAGTGCAACAGACATCTGAAATCAACAGCAAGAAACACAAATGGAAGACTTACTGTCTGTTACGATAACTGTACAGGAATGCTGCGTGTTGAAAACTGCGACCTATTCAGGATACTGCCCCACCGTCTGGGATGTTCGTCAAATCGACCAAATGGAAGACGTCTGAAGAATATTGCAAGGAATGTAAGGAGCGTTTTAGCACAGGCAGCAATGTCTGTGTGATACTCAGGCAACCTAAATGTTAATCGTTTGTAGTAAGGCGACTTCTGCAAATTTAGAGAACTAGTAAAGAGATAAACTGCGGTAAAATTCTGCTGCCACCATCACATGCCTTACACATGGCTCATGAGAATAACATGCCAGTGCAATTGAGGCTCGTAGGGAGGTGTACAGAAGAAATTCGTCACACTCTCCAGGTCAAGCTTTCCTCCAATCGAAAGTTTGTTTCAATAGCATTTTACTTAAGTGGCAGAAAAAGTTATTGAACCAACTGACGACTGAATCCTGGACTTTTATATTAGCAGTCTGGCACCCACTGAGGCACACCTAAGCAACTGGGATATGAAAAGAAGTGGTTAATGCTGATGCAAAACTCCCTGCATAATGCAATGCAATGTGGTTTGTAATATATGAAATGCAGTACACTAATGTAGATTGCCACAGCTTTTTTGTTGACTCTAACACAGGTTACCCAGTGTTAAGGCACTGGTTTGGTCTGTGGAAGTTGCAGGATTCGAAACCACATTCGACCATCCTGATTTAAGTTTGAGATCTCGAGCTATTTCGTTCCAGTTGAGCTGTTACTCGGTTTTTATTGAACTCTCGACGCAATGCTAAACTCGTTCTTCTTAGCCTTTTAACTATCTCCATTTTGACATGTCTTTGGACTCTAGCTTATCTTCCTCGTTTTTTCAATGAAGAAAACTGCTGTCTTGATTCTTTTATTTGCTCTTGTGGGACAAAACTAAGTTGTTCAAATGTGTGTGAAATCTTATGGGACTTAACTGCTAAGGTCATCAGTCCCTAAGCTTACACACTACTTAACCTAAATTGTCCTAAGGACAAACACACACATCCATGCCCGAGGGAGGACTCGAACCTCCGCCGGGACCAGCCACACAGTTCATGATTGCCAAAACTAAGTGACAGGTTGCCAGTTTAGGTGAACAGAACTGCTGATGCGCCGATAGCAGCTGGTCTATTTTCGAAAAATCAACAGTTTCCAGTGCTGATTGAGTGGGGGACGCTGTCATGCTGCCTCATCTACGGATGCTTCTCAGTTCCAAGCGCAATGGCTTAAGCAGTAATGGTGTGTATCTACCTCTGTTAAACCCTGTCAGTGTAGCGTGTGTGCAAAGGTCGATTTATAGGTCTCGTAAATTTCTGCGGAGTAGCGTGGAATTTTCTGATTCTGCATGATTGCTGGTGAGCGTCATTATCGTAACAATTTTGTAAAGGTATGAAACTGGTTAAACATGCAGGTTTATCCTGAAAGCTACTGCAAGCAATCCGTAGTACTAGAAAAGACGAGTATGGTGTAGTACTAGATAAAGACGAGTATCGTGCAGTTATGTTGTGATCTTCAGTTCGAAGACTAGATGCAGTTCTTCAAGCTAGTCTATCCGGTGCAGCCTTTTTTTCTTTGCGTAACTGCTGCAACCCACATCCTTTACAACCTGCTTGCTGTATTCAAGTCTTTGTCTTCCTGTACAATTCCCCCCCCCCCCCTTTCGATTACCAAACTGACGATTCCATGAGGCTTCAAGATGTGTCCTAATAAGCGAGCCCTTCCTGTAGACAAGTTGTGCCAGAAACTACTTTTTTCCCAATTCGAATCAGTGTCTCCTCATTAGTTACTGGAGCTACCTAATTTTCAAAGCTCTTCTGTAGCACCACATTTCAAAAGCATCTATTCTCTTCTTGCATGAGCTGTTTATCGTACGTGCTCTAATTTCGTACAATCCTGCACACCAGACAACTTCAGAAAAAAAACTTCGTAACACTTAAACCTATGTTTCATGCTAACAAATTCCTGGTTTACAGAAATGCTCATCTTTCTCATCAGTTATTTTACTTCCCATATAGCAAAACTCATCAACTGATTTCAGTACCTCATTTCCTAATCTACTTCTATCATCTTCGCCTGATGTAATTCGACTACATTGCTTTACCCTTGTTTTACTTTTATTGGTATTCAGCCTATAGCCTGTTTTCAAGTCACTATCCATTCCGTTCAACTGTTGTTCCAAATTCTTTGCCGTCTCTGACACAATTACTGCGTCATTCATTTCTATATTGACGGGGGACGAATTGAGTTGAGGAGGAGTTGATGGGGCTTTTGCTCCGGCACTCAACACTGTTTATTACTGGTCAGTAGGCTTGAAACTTGGTCATACGAGAATCACACAGTGGCCGTAGCGAAAACTAACCATTGAGACATCGTCTATAAAAAGAATTAGTAAAATCAATCGTATCGTGATAAAAATACCAACTCATTCATATCTGTGGAATTGTTCAGGTGGTAGGTAGGTATGTCAGTCAACAGGTGCGCAATACCCTGAATGACGTTTAGTGTGCGATGGGTGTAACGCATGTTGGCTCCAGATCAGTATGCTCATTTCAAAGCTGTTCCCTAAAAATGTAATGACTAAAACCAGAGTTATGCTGGGACTGTAAGCTTATCGTTAAAAATTTACCTTTACTAGTACATTAGCACTGACGGGTCTTGTCGTTAGACGCTATTTTCGGTATACGTATAACAATAAGCTGTCGAAAAGATAATTTAAGACAGCAAGTGTCTTCAGCCGCAAGTGATACACAAAGCAAAAGGAAGACTTACTTCGTATTAATACGATTTGGAGACATGCTTTGTCATGTTGATCAGGAATATGACAATTGAGGCACATAACATCTGTTTTATATGTCTTGAAAATGGCCTCTAATCCGGAAACTAATCCTAATGAACCAGCTAATTTAAATTTTTGGCCATAACTTTCAAACCCTGCCCCATGGACCATGGACCTTGCCGTTGGTGGGGAGGCTTGCGTGCCTCAGCGATACAGATGGCCGTACCGCAGGTGCAACCACAACGGAGGGGTATCTGTTGAGAGGCCAGACAAACGCGTGGTTCCTGAAGAGGGGCAGCAGCCTTTTCAGTAGTTGCAGGGGCAACAGTCTGGATGATTGGCTGATCTGGCCTTGTAACATTAACCAAAACGGCCTTGCTGTGCTGGTACTGCGAACGGCTGAAAGCGAGGGGAAACTACAGCCGTAATTTTTCCCGAGGACATGCAGCTTTACTGTATGATTAAATGATGATGGCGTCCTCTTGGGTAAAATATTCCGGAGGTAAAATAGTCCCCCATTCGGATCTCCGGGCGGGGACTACTCAGGAGGACGTCGTTATCAGGAGAAAGAAAACTGGCATTCTATGGATCGGAGCGTGGAATGTCAGATCCCTTAATCGGGCAGGTAGGTTAGAAAATTTAAAAAGGGAAATGGATACGTTAAAGTTAGATATAGTGGGAATTAGTGAAGTTCGGTGGCAGGAGGAACAAGACTTTTGGTCAGGTGATTACAGGGTTATAAATACAAAATCAAATAGGGGTAATGCAGGAGTAGGTTTAATAATGAATAAAAAAATAGGAGTGCGGGTTAGCTACTACAAACAACATAGTGAACGCATTATTGTGGCCAAGATAGACACAAAGCCCATGCCTACTACAGTAGTACAAGTTTATATGCCAACTAGCTCTGCAGATGATGAAGTAATAGATGAAATGTATGACGAGATAAAAGAAATTATTCCGGTAGTGAAGAGAGACGAAAATTTAATAGTCATGGGTGACTGGAATTCGTCAGTAGGAAAAGGGAGAGAAGGAAACGTAGTAGGTGAATATGGATTGGGGGGAAGAAATGAAAGAGGAAGCCGCCTTGTAGAATTTTGCACAGAGCATAACTTAATCATAGCTAACACTTGGTTCAAGAATCATAAAAGAAGGTTGTATACCTGGAAGAATCCTGGAGGTACTAAAAGGTATCAGATAGATTATATAATGGTAAGACAGAGATTTAGGAACCAGGTTTTAAATTGTAAGACATTTCCTGGGGCAGATGTGGATTCTGACCACAATCTGTTGGTTATGAACTGCAGATTGAAACTGAAGAAACTGCAAAAAGGTGGGAATTTAAGGAGATGGGACCTGGATAAACTGAAAGAACCAGAGGTTGTAGAGAGTTTCAGGGAGAGTATAGGGGAACAATTGACAGGAATGGGGGAAAGAAATACAGTAGAAGAAGAATGGGTAGCTCTGAGGGATGAAATAGTGAAGGCAGCAGACGATCAAGTAGGTAAAAAGACGAGGGCTAATAGAAATCCTTGGGTAACAGAAGAAATATTGAATTTAATTGATGAAAGGAAAAAATATAAAAACACAGTAAATGAAGCAGGCAAAAGGGAATACAAACGTCTCAAAAATGAGATCGACAGGAAGTGCAAAATGGCTAAGCAGGGATGGCTAGAGGACAAATGTAAGGATTTAGAGGCTTGTCTCACTAGGGGTAAGATAGATACTGCCTACAGGAAAATTAAAGAGACCTTTGGAGAGAAGAGAACCACTTGTATGAATATCAAGAGCTCAGATGGCAACCCAGTTCTAAGCAAAGAAGGGAAGGCAAAAAGGTGGAAGGAGTATATAGAGGATTTATACAAGGGCGATGTACTTGAGGACAATATTATGGAAATGGAAGAGGATGTAGATGAAGACGAAATGGGAGATAAGATACTGCGTGAAGAGTTTGACAGAGCACTGAAAGACCTGAGTCGAAACAAGGCCCCGGGAGTAGACAACATTCCATTAGAACTACTGATGGCCTCGGGAGAGCCAGTCATGACAAAACTCTACCATCTGGTGAGCACGATGTATGAGACAGGAGAAATTCCCTCAGACTTCAAGAAGAATATAATAATTCCAATCCCAAAGAAAGAAGGTGTTGACAGATGTGAAAATTACCGAACTATCAGTTTAATAAGTCACAGCTGCAAAATACTAACGCGAATTATTTACAGCCGAATGGAAAAACTGGTAGAAGCCGACCTCGGGGAAGATCAGTTTGGATTCCGTAGAAATGTTGGAACACGTGAGGCAATACTGGCCTTACGACTTATCTTAGAAGAAAGATTAAGAAAAGGCAAACCTACGTTTCTAGCATTTGTAGACTTAGAGAAAGCTTTTGACAATGTTTACTGGAATACTCTCTTTCAAATTCTGAAGGTGGCAGGGGTAAAATACAGGGAGCGAAAGGCTATTTACAATTTGTACAGAAACCAGATGGCAGTTGTAAGAGTCGAGGGGCATGAAAGTGAAGCAGTGGTTGGGAAGGAAGTGAGACAGGGTTGTAGACTACCACCAATGTTATTCAATCTGTATATTGAGCAAGCAGTAAAGGAAACAAAAGAAAAATTCGGAGTAGGTATTAAAATTCATGGAGAAGAAGTAAAAACTTTGAGGTTCGCCGATGACATTGTAATTCTGTCAGAGACAGCAAAGGACTTGGAAGAGCAGTTGAACGGAATGGACAGTGTCTTTAAAGGAAGATATAAGATGAACATCAACAAAAGCAAAACGAGGATAATGAAATGTAGTCAAATTAAGTCGGGTGATGCTGAGGGAATTAGATTAGGAAATGAGACACTTAAAGTAGTAAAGGAGTTTTGCTATTTAGGGAGCAAAATAACTGATGATGGTCGAAGTAGAGAGGATATAAAATGTAGACTGGCAATGGCAAGGAAATCGTTTCTGAAGAAGAGAAATTTGTTAACATCGAGTATAGATTTAAGTGTTAGGAAGTCGTTTCTGAAAGTGTTTGTATGGAGTGTAGCCATGTATGGAAGTGAAACATGGACGATAACTAGTTTGGACAAGAAGAGAATAGAAGCTTTCGAAATGTGGTGCTACAGGAGAATGCTGAAGATACGGTGGGTAGATCACGTAACTAATGAGGAGGTATTGAATAGGATTGGGGAGAAGAGAAGTTTGTGGCACAACTTGACTAGAAGAAGGGATCGGTTGGTAGGACATGTTTTGAGGCATCAAGGGATCACAAATTTAGCATTGGAGGGCACCTTGGAGGGTAAAAATCGTAGAGAGAGACCAAGAGATGAATACACTAAGCAGATTCAGAAGGATGTAGGTTGCAGTAGGTACTGGGAGATGAAGAAGCTTGCACAGGATAGAGTAGCATGGAGAGCTGCATCAAACCAGTCTCAGGACTGAAGACCACAACAACAACAAACTTTCAAACCCTTGGAAACAGTTTTCGTAACCTTTCACGAGTTCGCAGCGGCTGTGGAATCCAAGAAATATGTTTGTAGAAGTTGAAGCATAATCTGGACTTCTGTGGTCGTTATATGGCGGTTAATACAGGATACCATCGTGACAACCTGGAGACAAAACTGCAGTCAAAATAGTGAATAGGTGAATTTTTTTTTTTGAGGTTGCCGGTCTGTGTCTAACCAACATTACTAATATGAAAAGTATCTTTGAAATAATCCAACAGCAAAGATGTAAGCACTGACGGAAATAAATTATCATATTAAAACATTTTACTGACTTTATTGTCATTATAGTATTAAAATCCTAGGTATCTGTGGCAGGTTGAAACATGGGATAATGGAGGGGGGTGGGCAGTAACCGTAGACGTGGATAATGTACTGCGCGAAAGTAGCCTTCTGAACAAAAGCTACGAAGGTGGTAAGATAAGTCTGGTAAAAAAGGAGGAAAAAAAGTTTGGTTTCGTTAACAACTCACCTTACCTCCCGATATAGTCTCCTTTGAGATATACGTAAGTCTGGTGAACAGGATGAATGAGGAACAAATTCAAAGCCCAGTTGGTGCACTCTCTCCATTGCTAGCGCTGATGTGTGTGATGGTGCATTGTCCTGGTGAAAGTGCACTTTTTTGCGTGCCAGTCTTGGTCTTTCTTTCAGGCAATGCAAGTTTGCAAACGATAAAGCATAATAGGATACAGCTATGATTCTGTCTTTTTCCAAGTAATCAATGAAGATTATTCCTTGGGAACCCAAAAAAAAAAAGTGTCCATAATCTTACCAGCTGACAAAATGGTCTTTTGGTTCTTCGGTGACCTTTCACCAGGTTTTGTCCAGTGTTTTGGTTGCCGCTTTGACTCGGGTGAGTAATGATGGATCCAAGTTTCATCAACAGTCACAAGTAGGCGCAAAACATTATGCGCATTGCGAAAATATTGCCAGACATTGTGTTGAAATGTTGTGCCGGATGCGCTTTTGGCTAACTGTGAGCGATCACGGCAATCGCACCTTCATCGCCAGTTCTCTGTGCAGGATATTGTGCACACGAGCAGTTGAACGCCTACAGACTCAGCAAACTTACGAATTTTTATTCTGCAGACGACCGGAGCGCGCTAGCCTTCTCGGCATTTGTCCGACCACGTTTCAGTTAATTAATCCTAAAGTAAATCGTCTTCAGTGATGGTGCGGATTCCTCGTGAAATTCTCCCAGTTCTGTTTTGATTGTTGCGACGGTCCAAACCTTCAAATGAAAATGTTTAATAACGAAACTCGGTTTTCTCCATACTCAATCGCACTCGACACACTGACCAATCCAGGCTGCTTTCAGCAATGAATTGTACGCTGTACATTGTTGAAATTCTTCGCAGGATCCTTCGAATAATGAAGCTTACCAACCACTTAGGCGCAACAAGTATGTACCATTCTTTCATAGAAATTTACCAGAGTTATCAAACGACCCGCGTAGAAAAACTGGAGCGGGTTTAGCTATCACTCTCTGACCAACAGACGGCAAATGTGAAACAGATTTTGACAACTATCCAGTCATGAATCAACTGTGCTCCCCAGCAGAATGGAAGTCAGAATCTGCGCCTGTATTAGATTTGTATTACGCATCACTCGTGGCAATTTTGCATAGTTCGAAACGAAATACTCTTTTTGTTGAACTTGAACTATAAATATTATTTACTTAAGTTTTTTTAGAAAACATGTCACTACTCGTACGAAATCATTAACAAAATCTGTTACTAATAGTCAGTTTTGACTGGAGCATTGTGTTAGCTGATATTGTAGAAATGTTGTGCAGTTAGGATCTAGCGTACGTCGCGTTCAGTTTCGTTTCTTTTAATCTCATCACTGCATTTTCCATTGCTTTTTTCGTCATCGTATATTTCACACTATTAGAACTGGCTTCATTAAGCATACCAATACCGTACTTGAAAGAATGCATTTAGTTTCAGGTCAACCGTTGGAGATCACTGCCTAGTAATTAAAGCCGGCACGCTCACCAACCAACCCCGGAATTTATAAAACACTCCTTTTATTGAAATGGAAAATTTGTACTAAATCGATTGTGCTCATTTACCCGCGTAGAAAAAGTTTACTGTGAAAATGATTTAAAATTTCATTAAAGGAAAAATTTAGCAGTCAAGTGTTTCCTCTTTGAATGTAATAAAAGCCATGAATACACACGGCGTTTCCGTAGTGTAGTGGTTATCACGTGCGCCTCACACGCGCAAGGTCCCCGGTTCGATCCCGGGCGGAAACAAAAATTTTTAACTTCACTGACGGTTCTCGGTGAATGCTCCTAATGGTTTTCAGTGAATGCTTCTACTCTCGAAAATGACAGCTCTGTTTCATAGGTGCTGAAACACCTATTGAGATTGTAAATCCATGTCAGTATACACACTTTTTATATCACAGTGCAGAGACAAGAACGAAAATGGTGATTAGTTTCCACATGCAATCGCTTGTGTAGAAAAATGAAAGCATGAACCGTCTCCAGTGACAGACAGTTATCTGTTGCTGCCCAGGTCAGTATGCTGAAAACGAGTGATGGAAGTATTTGAGTGGGACCTCATCCGTAGCCGTTTGCTCTTCTGTATTATGCGTCGGAAAAGTTTTCTTGGCGATGTCTTCATATACTGTTACAGCATATGTACTATACATTTTTGGACTCTTCAAGTGATGCGAAAATATGAAAGCATGTGGAGTAGATGTCATGCTTATAACAATATCCTTAGCATTTACTTGAAGATATGCTGCACCTTGTGACGAACTGTCAAAGGCAAATTACACAATGCAACACGACTGGAAGTATTGTAACTGATGTTATAGGACGCTTCAAGAATGTGTCTTTAACTAAACGTAAATCGAGACTTAATTACGTGGACTACAGCTATGGCTGCAATGGTTAATTTCATTAGTTTACACGTAGTCTTGATGTATTACAAGGGGCGTTCAAAAAGAAGTGAGCCGGAGGCATAATTACAGAAACTAGTACCTGTATGTTGGAAGTATTGACACTGGCTGTTGAGACACTCGTCCCATTGTGACATAAGGCGGTGAATGGCTGTCTCATTAAATTCCCGGGGCTGCTATGTTAACCAGTTCCACATGTACAGCTGGACCTCGTTGTCCGAGGTGAATCGTTTGACCCTTAGAGCCTTTTTAAGGGGGACCAAAAATGGCGTAATCACAGGGAGAGTGGTCCTGACTGTATGGAGGGCGGCCGAGAACCTCCCATTTGAATTTCTGCAGGAGTCAACGACTTTGTTGGCCGTATGGGGCTTTGCATTGTCGTGGAGCAGAATGACCCCATGGGTGATGTTGCCTGGTCGTTTCGATTTGATCGCTTGGCGATGGGCGGTCAAGTTTTACGAGTAACCCTGGGCATTCACTGTTGTCCCTTGCTGCAGGAAGTGAATCAAAAGGGAACCATCTTGGTCGAAGAAGAACGTCAGCATAGGGGCAAGCGATTCACCTCGGATGAAGCTGTACGTGCGGAACTGGTTGACATTGCACCCCCGGGAAAGTTATGAGACAGCCATTCACCGCCTTGTGTCACAGTGGGACAAGTATTTCAACAGCCAGGGTCAGTACTTCTAACGTACTGGTACTGGTTTCTGTAATTACACCTCCGGCTCGTTTCTTTTTGAACGTCCCTTATATGTCATGATGGTCATCGAATGTTTTTATGAAGACGGCCTGTATTAAAAGTGTGGGAAGTAAATACGGAAGAGGGAGTTGGATTCTTTAAATATGGAGGGAAATATGTAGGATATCTGAGAGTTTCATAGACAGGTGAAAGTGATATTGGTGTTACGTGAGGAATTACTTCGCAGAAGATGCGGATGTTGTATATTGGGAAAGTACCCTGGTCAAGGTTTTGAAAATGCAGAGAAATACCGACATGGAGTGAAAATGACGGATCTGTTAAATTGGGAGTTATGGATATAAGCCTATACCTGGTCTGATAATATGGTCATGCAGAGGATGAGATTAAAGGGCCTTTGTGGAAATTTTTGGAAGGAGTAATGTAAAGTTGGGGAAATGAGCCGATGTGGACGAAATAGAATATCAGGATTCTAGATCGGGAGGAAATTATAGAAGAAGATAGATTTTATGGAGTTCACTGGTTGAGTATATTTTTTGTAAGTGGTAGAGTAATACAACACCAAGTTCGAAATAGTAGTTTTCAATTACAGACACGTCCTATGGGGTGTATAGCACCCCATTTCACCTTTATGAAAGCATCAATGGGTCGTGGTAGAGAACGGACTTCAGGAGACGTAGGAAGTGTTGGGGGGTAAAACATCTGTGTGGATAAGAAAAATGATATTGTACCGTATCCGTAAGCTACTTATCCGCGGCTATAAGCCTTTTTTCCTCATCTGAGAATATTTAAAATATTGTAAACCACTATAACCAGTTACTTAAGCTCCGAGGGCAGACCAAAATTTTCGACATCTGAAGTGGGACCCTGTAATGCACATTCCATTGACTAAGAACATTGGACTGATCATGATCATATTTTAATACAATATATTCTGTCATGTTCTTGATGTTTTTCTTAAGTTATGACTTTCTGTTATAATTACGAAGGTGAATTTTTCTCCAGAATACTTCCTCAACATTAGGAAGTTCAGTGAAATCATGTTACAAGTCATCGCATCTTGAACTGTGTTGAATTTAGCCATATAGTTGGTTATTCAGATATACGTTAATTCACTATCATATTAAATCATGTTAACGTGCTATGCTTCTCACTCTACTATGCGCTGCATTCTGTACTGATAAATAAATTTAAGAGGTACACTGATAGTATCACTCATTTCATATAGAAAATTGCGAGGTATGTGATACATATGCAAGACCGTGATGTGAAGATTTCAGTGGAGAGAGTGTACCAATGCGGCATTCATGTTACTTTGCAGTAGTTTTGGTAATTGCGTAAATGAGCTCTGTCACTGAAGACGAAACAAGAATGACTCGGACGCAATGGCAGCTGGCAGGATATCCGTGTAGCTGCGCAAAAATCAGGAATATCTCCATGTCGCTAGTAGCCATCTGTAGCCCTTGCAGATGTTAACAAAGCATCTACCGTCTCCAGCTCGCTACGTATTCAAGCCAACACAGGGGCATTCCGTCCCGAATGGCTAATAATAGTGACTTAAACAACAGTATTAATTACTATCGACTATGACCTTTAACTTTTAACCACAAAGTAATGTCGATTGTGGATATCCGGCGATTGCAAGTGTAACGTCTGTTGGGTAGTCAGTCTGATATCCATGGCAACTCTATTGAAGCCCACAGTTTCTGGATATTGGTGGCAACTGCGTCCAAGGCACCATCACACGAAATGCCTACAATATTCGTTACTCGAATGGCCTTTGCAAGCAAAGATTCTCTATCTTCAGAGCAATCTCTGAGTTATAGAAGTTGCGTTCTGATCCTACCGAATCTGGAGAAACATACTTGACCAGAACAAATAGGGATTTAAGCAAGCTAATGTCTGAAGTTTCATCCAATAACACTGAAAAGGGCGTAGCTTTGATATGTTCTACAATTTCATCTGTTTCTACTTTGGCATCAATTTCTTTTATGGTGTTGTACATCATTTGAATGTTCTGGGCAGTCTTAGAATCAGAAAATACATCTTTCACCAAAGGGAATTGGGGTAAACAACCTGGAATGTAACATTATGTTCTGCAAAAAAAAAAAAGCTGCCAGTAAATCTCAGCTTCTTTGACTCCTCTGTTACGTGCAATTTCACTTATTTCTGTTCTGGATAAGCATCCACTTATGGACGGAGTGCCCATGAAAGTTTTGACTAACTTGATACGTTTCTGACTTTGAGCGTGCTTGTGTAGCTCACTTTTTCCACAAAGCATATCCACGTTTCATACAGCACATGTACATTTGAATTCATTGCCTGGAATTTGTCTTAACCATCCGTTAAAAGTAAGTTCTCTTAGCCACTGGTCTTAAAATTTCTACTTTCTCCGAACTTTCTCACTGTCTTCTTCTGACATTAATTCACCACGAACTCTTCTTTTCTTTTTGGGAGTTCTTCTTATGTCACTCATTTTACACATTTATCATGTGTAATTTTGAAATGTTAATATATCCAGATTTTACTGTTTAGGTACACTTTCACTGAGACAGAAAACTCAGCTGCATGGGAAACTGACGCACTAAGGCTGCTCTTTCGCGTGGTAGCTGCTACAAACAGGGGAATCCGTGGAAGTGTGCTGAATAGTAGCAACGGGTATCGGGTTCTATAAACGGGGGAATCCCTGGCAATGATCTCGTCGGATGCAGGAGATGTCAGATTGTATAAACGGGGAAATCCCTGACAGTGAGCTCGCTGGTAGCGGGGGATATCGGGTTCTATAAATGGGGAAATCTCTGGCAGTGAACTCACTGGTAGCTGATTCGAGAACCATAGCATTTGTTTTTAATATGGATACACATTTGAATATTTTTTCTTAGTTTACTTATTTGGCTAATTATTTCAAAATTTCCACATTTTCTGAAATTATTCCTTCTTTATCCCTTTTTCCCAAAAGACCAAATTTCTGCTTATTTGTTTGTGGGAAATTTCCCTCGATTTGACATCGCTGTCACTGAGGTAATGGACATCTCCGGGACATCGCAGACTTCATGTACCCTGTTCTTGGCCATGCTGCACGCAGTAGCAGCATTGCTGGAGCCTCGTTTTTTAAACTGCATTTATATTAAACTTATTGGTGGCACTGGGTTTTGCTAGATACACTTTGTCTTGAATTGGGACGAGGAATCGCATACGGATGGCCAAGTGCGGCAGTTTTTCTTCACTGTACATACCCAATCAAACTGCAGTCTTGTTATCTGGCAGGCGTTACAAATGTGTTCTTCATATGATGTATTTCGAGAGCGATGGGATGGTGCACTGACTTTCTGCGAGATGCTGGAGGCGTACAAACGGATCCACACGATCAGATAGAAGTTTTCTGCATAGTTCGCTAGTGAGAGACAGTGGCGGACGTACAGGGGGTCTCTGTGCAAATTCCTATGCCCTGTTGGGCAGTAGAGTGCATTTCCTCATGTAGTTCTGGAAGTACTCGTACCCTTACACCGCGACTGATCATTCCGGTGACCTTCTCCCATTTCTCCAGCGTCGAACGGCTGTGTTGCTGCGCACATGCTGAACTCAGGTCAGCTCTCTCACGCAGGGCGGTTCTGCTGTAGGTGGCTATAGCGTGCTTTCTAATGGGGCAGTGTTTACTGCTACGCAGGCCGTCCAACTGCCGCACGTAACAGCTTCTGGCGGAGCGGGGTTTGTGGTGGTGATACATTTTACTGCCTACCGCGCGGCGCAGGGGCGAAAGCAGCGAAAATTGATACAGAGGTTGAAGTATGCGGTAACGGAAGTAAATGCGTCCCATGGACGCGCTGTTTCCGGGATAACTGCGAATGTGTGGTTAAAAGCTGCTACCGATTTCAGTATGAAGCCCGAGTTTGTAGTGATGGTTTCGAAATGTAACCTTTTCCCACTGTGTCCCCATCTAATTGCGCTCCCATCCTCAGTCATCTATCAATCCTACAAGAGCTAAGGTACACCTATCCCTACCCACAGTAGGGCCCTACTTCCCTCACCACCTTTTCTCTCTTAGTAATCCGGTCCAGTGTTCTTTCAGTTATGCTTATCTGAACTCCAGAACCTTACCTAGCCACGAACCCTTCCACATTACGTACACCTCCACCGCTCATTCGACCCTTTACATTACATTGAGATGACTAAACTAGTGGGATACCAGATAGTGGCCGGCGGGAGTGGCCGAGCGGTTCTAGGCGCTACAGTCTGGAACCGCGCGACCGCTACGGTCGCAGGTTCGATTCCTGCCTCGGGCGTGGATGTGTGTGATGTCCTTAGGTTAGTTAGGTTTAAGTAGT
Organism: Schistocerca serialis cubense; assembly: GCF_023864345.2. Lineage (NCBI taxonomy): Eukaryota > Metazoa > Arthropoda > Insecta > Orthoptera > Acrididae > Schistocerca > Schistocerca serialis. The sequence goes on along the minus strand of NC_064646.1, from coordinate 395,012,056 downwards.
TCTAAGTTCTAGGGGACTTATGACCTCAGCAGTTGAGTCCCGTAGTGCTCAGAGCCATTTTTTTGAACCAGATAGTAGAGTGTCGGATCTCCTGTCTCCAGACGTAGTGACGGAGTCTGCTGTCCCTATAGCCGCCCACAACTGCGAAACTGTTACCAGTGCAGCATTTTGTTCATCAATGGTGTCCCATAAATGTCTGGTGGGATTCATGTCGGGTGCTCGAATTGTTCAGAATGTCCTTCAAACCAAATGCGAACAATTGTGGCCCAGTGACAGGGCGCATTGTCATCTGTAAAAATTCCATCGTTATTTGGAAAAGTGAAGTCCATGAACGGCACCAAATGATCTCCAAGTAGCTGAACATCACCATTTCCAGTCAACGATCGTTTCATTTGGACCAGAGAACCTAGTCCAGTCCATATAAACACAGCGTACACCATTATGGAACAACCACCAGCTTGCACAGTGCCTTGTTGACAACGGGGACTGCGCCACACTCGAACACTACCATCAGCTCCTACAACTGAAATCCGGACTCATGTGACCAGGTCACCGCTTTCCAGTCGTCTAATGTCCCACAGATATGGTCACAAGCCCAGGAGAGGCGCTGCAGGCGACGTCGTGCTGTTAGCAAAGGTACTGGCGTCGGTCGTCCGCTGCCATAGCCCATTAAAGCCACGTTTCGCCGCACTGTCCTAACGGACACGTTAATCATTCGTCCCAACATTGATTTCTGCAGTTATTTCACGAAGTTTTGCTTGTCTGTTAGCATCGACAATTCTATGCAAACGCCAACGCTCTCGGTCGTTAAGTGAAAGCGGTCGCCAATGTGTTGTTTGTGGCCGGCCGGTACTAGCCGCTTCAATAACGGAACCGCGCGACTGCTACGGTCGCAGGTTCGAATCCTGCCTCAGGCATGGATGTGTGTGATGTCCTTAGGTTCGTTAGGTTTTACTAGTTCTAAGTCTAGGGGACTGATGACCTCAGATGTTAAGTCCCGTAGTACTCAAAGCCATATGAACCATTTTTTTGCTGTTGTCTGTGGTGAGAGGTAATGCCTGAAATGTGGTATTCTCGACACACACTTGACACAGTGGATACTGAATTCCCTAACTACTTACGTAATGGAATGTGCCATGTGTCCATCTCCAACTACCATTTCTCGTTCATAGTCTGTTAATTCCCGTCGTATGGCCACTGCCACGTCCGAACCCTTTTTACACGAATCGCTAATGCACTGCCCTTTTATACCGCCTGTACACCAAATTACCGCCATCTGTATATGTGCATATCGCTATCAAATGGTTCAAATGGCTCTGAGTACTATGGGACTTAACTTCTGAGGTCATCAGTCCCCTAAAACTTAGAACTACTTAAACATAATTAACCTAAAGACATCACACACATCCATGCCCGAGGCAGGATTCGAACCTGCGACCGTAGCAGTCACGTAGTTCCGAACTGAAGCTTCTAGAACCGCTCGGCCACAGCGGCCGCCTTTAGGTATCCATTTTTTCTTCTCGATGTACTAGATGCATGTAGCACAGATTTCCTCAGTTGATAGGTCACATTTAAACATTTCACTACACATAACGTACACTGTAACAAAAAAGAAAACTGTTTTTTCTTATAAGTGTGATAAAGCGTAATTGAAGTAGCAACTGAGACAAAATGGCTGTTAATTTTAACGCTACATTAATATTCCACACCCTTTACATCTCTACAAACACGTTGGCAGTAAGCCAGACCAAATGGTTGGGAGCTTCTGATTTCAGGCAATATCTTATCTAAATTTTACAAATTATAGTTTTTTTACTTCATTATTAATTCGATTTTGAGACTAATGTTGGGAAAAGTGTTTGCCGCTCTTACCTTCCTTCTGTCGTCCGTCGAGATTATATGTTTCATTTCATTTTATAATTATGTTTTCGTAATTCATTCCTTAATCTATTGCATTTTACAAATATAATGCCGAGCTGTTCTAGGCGCTTCAGTCTGGGACCGCGCGAACACCACGGTCGCAGGTTCGAATCCTGCCTCAGGCATGGATGTGTGTGATGTCCTTAGGTTAGTTAGGTTTAAGTAGTTCTAAGTTCTAGGGGACTGATGACTTCAGATGTTAAGTCCCATAGTGCTCAGAGCCATTTGAACCAAATATAATACATAAATAAAGAATATCCCAAACACTTTAAACCAGTTCTCTTTCTTTAATGTATTGCATTTTACGAATATGTCAAATAAACAAAGTATATTCCGAACCCTACACTTTAACCAGTTGTCTTCATAATATTAATTCGCGAACATCGAAAATTGAAATTTCCGATTTTTAGTATTAATTATACAAGGAGCCCTATGCAACTTATATACCGGTAATCCGAAACGTACTTTGGCAATGCTGCGCACAAGAACATCGATTGTATATTGCTATTAAGAGACTTAAATGGAAGTAGATATACACACGTCAGACAAGTCTTTCTCAGTCTCCCACATTAGTACCACCAACTTCTACTCCACGTACCGATCAGGTGCTACGGTAGAAATGATGCACAAAAGTAGCAACGTACATGAGCATCAACAAAATATTTTTGCATTCGGAGGAGAAAGTTGGCGATTGGAATTTCGTGATCTTGCTGCAACGAAGAACGCCTTTGTCTTCAACTCGCGTATCATATCCGGGACACAGTCTTCCCAGTTTCGTGATAATACAAAACGGGCTGCTCTACTTTGAAATTTTTGTATGTCTTCTGTCAATCCCAGCTGGCAAGGATTCCATTCAACGCACAACGTTTTCTGTACAAATGTTCCAATTTAAGATGTTCGTAATTATTATCCCTACGTACTTAGCTGCATCGACAGGTTTTATATTTGTGTGATTTATCGTGTAACCGAAATTTAACAGATTGCTTTTTGGTACACATGTGAATGACCTCACGCTTTTCATTATTTAGAATTACTTGCCACTTTACGTACCATACAGTTATCTTGTCTAAGTCATTCTGCGGTTGGTTTTGATTTTCTGCAAACAATCTAAGAGGGCTGCTCAGAACTTCTCCCAAATCGTTTATGTAGATTAAGAACAGCAGATGACCTATGTAACTGCCTTGGAGAATGCCAGGTATTCCTTCTGTTCTACTCAATGACTTTCCGTCACTTCGAATTGTGACATTTCTGACAGAAAATCACGAATTCAGTCGCACATATGACATGGTACTCCATAGTCTCGCAATTTTATCTGAAGACGCTTGTGAGGCTTCTAGAAATACAAAAATATGGGAACAATTGGAGACAACCTGTCGATAGTACTCATTATCTCGTGAGAATGAATAGCTAGTACCATTTAATCAATTACATCTGACGGACCGCGAGACCACTACGGTCGCAGGTTCGAATCCTGCCTCGGGCATGAATGTGTGTGATGTCCTTAGGTTAGTTAGGTTTAAGTAGTTCTAAGTTTTAGGGGACTGATGACCTCAGCAGTTAAGTCCCATAGTGCTCAGAGCCAGTTGAACCATCTGACGGATTAGGTCTACGTCATATTGGATTTTATATGGAAAATTATACAATAGCATTCTAAGAATTAAAAGAGGTGTTGACAACACCAACGTAAACATAGTAACTTACTAGTAAGATTTAAATGCACATGACAGCATTGTAGGTAGTATTGCAAATTGGAACATAGTTCCATTATGTATCAGTTCTAAGTAGGTCATTCCCTTTTTAAAAAATTTTGTCTGCAACGTTAAGTTACTTAGCTTTGTTTTTGTGTGTGCACGATATGTTTATGTGATGTTTTCCCTCTACCGAAAGATCATGTTTTCTAACGAATGAGACACGGTGTCTGGAAATACGTCAAAATATTATCTTTTAGCGCTATATCAGTGAAGGGTTTCTGCTGTTATTCCTGTTGGCAGAAGCTAACAAGAGGACGGTGTGGCGTAGAACCACGTCAGTGATACGCCTGTTGGTCGCATAACAAACACGTGTTAATGAGGGTTCCTTTCACACCTATTGGACTTGGACGAGTTGCGTAACATGCCGCCAGACGACAAGTAAACCGCGACCGGTGACTACAACTCAGACGCAGCCTTCCTCGTCATTATGATGATTTCAACTTTTTCCTACTTTTTTACGGAAAACATCGCATTTTTTGTGATCGCACTTGCATACCCATGGTAATTACCTTTCTCTGCTGGCACATGTTTAGGCATTGATATACATAATTTTTTAATAGGGATACTGTAGACGCTGACCTATGTTAGGTAGAACGAAGTTTCCTGTAGGCTTACACATGGAAGAATTTTCGTAGTGACTCACAATTCACTTGCACTATACGGCGCTGCAGGATTCGGGGTTCTATATCTGCATGTTCTTAATAAGAAAAAAATGGTTCAAATGGCTCTGAGCACTATGGGACTTAACATCTGTTGTCATCAGTCCCCTAGAACTTAGAACTACTTAAACTTAACTAACCTAAGGACATCACACACATCCAAGCCCGAAGCAGGATTCGAACCTGCGACCGTAGCGGTCACGCGGTTCCAGACTGAAGCGCCTAGAACCGCACGGCCACACCGGCCGGCCCTTAATAAGACACACCCACTCACAAGATCTCGCAAATACCCCGCAAAGTGTTACGTAAAAAAAAATTTTTACAAATAATTATTGCTCCTCTAGCGGAACGGTTCTATTGGATTTGCATGTAGTGGAATACACAAATGCTCATGAAATGTTGGCCAGTTATGACTTCTGTCCGCAGGTAACGCAGCGAAATATGATTATTTGATTACGAGGAGCGTTCAATAAGTAATGCAAAACTTTTTTTTCTCGGCCAATTTCGGTTGAAAAAATGCGGAAATTGCTGTGCGACGTTGTGGAATATTCCCGGTTCACTGTCTATAGTTTCAAAAAGTTCCGATAGAAGGTGGCGCTATACGTAGTCTTCAAAATGGCGTCTGTAAAATATATGCGTTCCAAGTGGAGAGCTGTCACAGACTTTATTTTGATGGAAAACCAGAGCATTACAGATATTCATAGGCTCTTGCAGCACGTCAACGGAGGCATAGCAGTGAACAAAAGCACGGTCAGTCGCTGAGTGAGGCGGCTGTCATCATCGCAAGAAATGCATTCGCAATTGCGAATGAGGGAACCATCACCTGTAGAATGGAATGATGACAATGAAAATCTGTGCCTGGCTGGGACACGAACCCGGATTTCCCGCTTATCGCGAGCGGTCGCCTGGCCATTTGGCTACCCGTGTACGACTCACGTCCAGACCCTAAATTCCAGATGTCGTCAACCATGCGTCTACGGCCTCTACTCGTACATCCATTATGTACGAGAGTTGGAACTTTAATAGTGGCAACTACACTCATGCTCATAAATTAAGGATAATTGCAGAATGTGGTGCCACGCAACATGGTACTACACAGAACTGGCGCTAATAGCATAGGCACATAGGGAACAAACACGACACAAGTACGTAAGTCCACGGTATTGGTGATAAGTTGAGAAAACCGCCCCGAAACACATGTCCTACAAAACGCCACTGTTTCCTGCGCATGTACCCCGACATCAATTTCGGATATAATCATCATGCACACGTACACAGGCCGCACAACAGGTTGGGTTACTCTGGATCAGGTGGTCGAGCAACTGCTCGGGTATAGCCTCCCATTCTTGCACCAGGCCTGTCGGAGCTCCTGAAGTGTCGTAGGGCTTTGAAGACGTGCAGCAATACGTCGACTGAGAGCATCCCAGACGTGCTCGATGGGGTTTAGGTCTGGAGAACAGGCAGGCCACTCCATTCGCCTGATATCTTCTGTTTCAAGGTACTCCTCCACGATGGCAGCCCGGTGGGGCCGTGCGTTATCATCCATAAGGAGGAAGGTGGGACCCACTGCACCCCCGAAAAGGCGGACCAAAATGACGTCGCGATACGCCTGACCTGTTACAGTTCCTCTTTCAAAGACATGCAGGGGTGTACGTGCACCAATCATAATACCACCCCTAATCATCAAATCCCGACCTCCATACAGACCCCTTTCAAGGACATTAAGGGGTTGGTATCTGGTTCCTGGTTCACGCCAGATGAAAACCCGGAGAGAATCAGTGTTCAGACCATACCTGGAGTCGTCCGTGAACATAACCTGGGACCACTGTTACAATGACCATGTACTGTGTTCTTGACATCAGGCTTTGCGGGTTCTCCTGTGACCAAGGGTCAGTGGAATGCACCTTGCAGGTCTCTGGGCGAATAAACCAGGTCTGTTCAGTCGTCTGTAGCCTGTGTGTCTGGAGACAACTGTTACAGTGGCTGCGGTAAGGTCCCGAGCGAGGCTGTTGTACATTGTGGACGTCCCGTTCTGTAGCGCCTGGACAGGTTTCCTGTCTGCTGGAATCGTTGCCATATTCTTGAGATCACACTTTGTGTCACACGGAGCGGCCGTGCTACGACTGCTTGTTTGACCAGCCTCCAGTCGCCCTAGTATTCTACCCGTCATGTCGTCATCAATATATGTTGTTTGAGCCATTTTTAACACACAGTCACCATTAGCACGTCTGAAAACGTATGCACACTTACTCGCTGCACCGTACTTTGACATGCACCAGCACACCTCTGCGTATGTAGACTGCTGCCAGCGCCACCGTGCGAAGATCGCAGGTCAGATGCACCGCATGGTCATACGCCGAGGTGATTTACACCCGCAAACCACCCACCAGAGTGTTGTTTCACCATGTATCAGCATTATCCTTAATTTATGAGCATGAGTGTATTTATTTACAGCTCGTACAAAACAGATACGTGTTTCAAAGTTTTACTGACCTTTAAAGTAGTCACCAGCATTGTGTGTAGCCCATTGCCAGCGATGTGGAAATCGTAGGATACTCTTAACAGTGCCAGTTGTGTTGACAGTTCGAGCGGCGCTCTCTATTGCCCGACGAACTTGTAGCAGTTCTGAAGCGAATGTCGTGAAGTGTTCAAATGGCTCTGAGCACTATGGGACTTAACATCTGTGGTCATCAGTCCCCTAGAACTTAGAACTACTTAAACCTAACTAACCTAAGGACATCACACACATCCATGCCCGAGGCACGATTCGAACCTGCGACCGTAGCGGTCACGCGGTTCCAAACTGAAGCGCTTAGAACCGCACGGCCACACCGGCCGGCAGCTACTGCACTCCCCTCATTTAAGCCCACGTGAGTTCAAGTCGATTTCTAAACAGAAGGAAACTCTTCACGGCATTTGCTTCAGAACTGCTACAAATTCGTCGGGCAATAGACCGCGCTGCTCGAACTGTCAACACAGCTGGCACTGCTAAGAGTATCCTACGACTTCCACATCGCTGGCAGCGGGTTATGCACAATGCTGGAGACTACGTTGAAGGTCAGTAAAACTTTGAAACACGTATCCATTACGAGCTGTAAATAAATAGTTGCCACTATTAAAGTTCTAACCCCCGTATATTCCCGTACAGGTCAGTCGTACTTGAAAGTCGCTTGCCCGGCATCGGTAGATAAATACGATATTGCAGTGCTTGTGTTATTGTGATTACGATGCAAAGTGCCTTTGGACATGCATGGATGTCCAGAGAAGGCACTGCAATGTCGTATTTATCTACCGATACAGGAAAAGCGACTTTCAAGTCCAACGTCTGACTGGTCCGGGAATATGATGGGTGTACGAGTAGAGGTCGTAGATGCATGGTTGACGACATACGGAGGTTCTGGTCTGGACTTGAGTCGTGCAAGGGTAGCCTAATGGTAAGGCGACCGCTCGCCGTAAGCGGGGACCCGCGTTTGAGTCCCGCTCCGGCACAGATTTTCACTATCGTCATTCCATTCTACAGCTGATGCTTGTCCTTATTCGCAATTGCGAATACGTATAATGTATTTCATAACGGCTGTAGTCGCCGCAGTGCCTGTTCTGTTGAACTTGCATATCTAAAGGAAGTTCGCATTGTAATCACGATAACGCATCGTATCGTAATCACCACAAGAAGGTCGCGCAAACCGGTCGGCTGCAAACAGCTGTGGATCCTGCAATGTTGGAATGAGCAGATCCTCTTATTATACACTACTGGCCATTAAAATTGCTACACCACAAAGATGACGTGCTACAAACGCGAAATTTAACCGACAGGAGGAAGATGCTGTGATATGCACATGATTAGCTTTTCAGAGCATTCACACAAGGGTGGCGCCGGTGGCGACACCAACAACGTGCTGACATGAGGAAAGTTTCCAACCGATTTCTCATACACTAACAGCAGTTGACCGCCGTTGCCTGGTGAAACGTTGCTGTGTCTCGTGTAAGGACGAGAAATGCGTACCATCACGTTTCCGACTTTGATAAAGGTCGGATTGTAGCCTATCGCGATTGCGGTTTATCGTATCGTGACATTGCTGCTCGCGTTGGTCGAGATCCAATGACTGTTAGCAGAATATGGAATCGGTGGGTTCACGAGGGTAATACCGAACGCCGTGCTGGACCCCAACGGCCTCGTATCACTAGCAGTCGAGATGACAGGCATCTTATCTGCATGGCTGTAACGGATCGTGCAGCCACGTCTCGATCCCTGAGTCAACAGATGGGGACGTTTGCAAGACATCAACCATCTGCACGATCAGTTCGATGACGTTTGCAGCAGCATGGAGTATCAGCTTGGAGACCATGGCTGCGGTTACCCTTGACTCTGAATCACAGACAGAAGCGCCTGCGATGGTGTACTCAACGACGAACCTGGGTGCACGAATGGCAAAACGTCTTTTTTTCGGGTGAATCCAGGTTCTGTTTACAGCATACTGATAGTCGCATCCGTGTTTGGCGACATCGCGGTGAACGCACTTTGGAAGCGTGTATTCGTCATCGCCATACTGGAGTATTACCCGGCGTGATGGTATGGGATGCCATTGGTTACACCTCTCGATCACCTCTTGTTCGCATTGACGGCACTTTGAACAGTGGACGTTACATTTCAGATGTGTTACGACCCGTGGCTCTACCCTTCATTCGATCCCTGCGAAACCCTACATTTCAGCAGGATAATGCACGACCGCGTGTTGCAGGTGCTGTACGGGCCTTTCTGGGTACAGAAAATGTTCGCCTGCTGCCCTGGCCAGCACATTCTCCAGATCTCTCACCAATTGAAAACGTCTGGTCAATGGTGGGCGAGCAGCTGGCTCGTCACAATACGCCAGTCACTACACTTGATGAACTGTGGTATCGTGTTGAAGCTGCATGGGCAGCTGTACCTGTACACGCTATCCAAGCTCTGTTTGACTTGTAAGTAGGCTGTTTAGGTTTTTTTTATTGGTAACGCCACCTTTGTATAAAAATCACTGGCTTTGCTGTGTGCAGTCTGTGGCTAGTTTGCGTTGTTGTCTGCCATTGTAGTGTTGGGCAGCGGCAGCTGGATGTGAACAGCGCGTAGCGTTGCTCAGTTGGAGGTGAGCCGCCAGCAGTGGTGGATGTGGGGAGAGACATGGCAGAGTTTTGTAATTTTTCATGAACTGCTATATTTATATATGATGATATCAAGGTAAATACATTGTTTGTTCTCTATTAATATCTTTCATTTGCCAACTATCCCTATCAGTAGTTAGTGCCTTCCATAGTTTGAATCTTTTATTTAGCTGGCAGTAGTGGCGCTCGCTGTATAGCAGTAGCTTGAGCAGCGAAGATTTTTGTGAGGTAAGTGATTTGTGAAAGGTATAGTTTAATGTTAGTCAGGGCCATTCTTTTGTAGGGAATTTTGAAAGTCAGATTGCGTTGCGCTAACAAAATATTGTGTGTCAGTTTAAGCACAGTCTTGTACAATTTTTCAAAGGGGACGTTTCATATGTCGACCCTTAGCCGAGGATACCTCACTGGATTCTTCTGATTTTTTCTTGTATTTTGTGTAATTAGTGTAGCTATTGTTTATTGATAGCGCGTAATCATAGAGAGAATTTCCTTTGTAGTTGTAGTTTTTTCATTGTTGTACAGTAAAACAGTTGTGGCATGCATGTAGATTTGCACCAAGTATTTCGCAGCTGCGCTGGCAATTAAGTAGACATTATTTCCATTGCTATGTTATTTTATTTTGCTCTTCAAATTGCGCTTTTCTGTGTTATCGTGTGAAATATTGTGACAATTATGGCGTGTGAAAAACGTAATACTAGGCTCCAAAGTAAACTGAGAAATGACAGTGAAGACGAAAGCAGTGTGTTAGCGCCGCAGAGTAATGAATTAACTAATGTTCAAAGTAGTAATTTGGTAATTGCGCATAGGGAAATGGAGCGGGCGGCAAACAATGGTGTAGACAGTGAAACAGGTAGTGAACAGGGAAGCGTTATCGATCGATTGGTCGGCAACAGCTCGCCTCAGGAATCGGGAATGACAGAACACAATATTGCAAATACTGCAGACTCAGGTTTTGGGTTCCCACCGTTTTCTCAAATGAGTCAAGACACATTTTCCACTTGTCAAAATGTGAATGTTGCCGGTGCAACTTCACTGCCGAAAAGCACTGAGGAACATGTTTCAGACACCAGTGCATTGTTATTACAATTAATGCAACAAATGGGACAAAAGCTTGAAAAGTTAGACACACTGGAACAAAATCAGAGACAAACACAACAACAGCTTCAAAAGTTAGACTCATTGGAACAAACTCTTGAACAAACGCGTGAAGATTTAACTACTGAGCTACATAACATTGAATCGAAATGTCAAAAAGTCTGTAATGACGTAAAAACTCAAATTTGTGAGCATTTTCAACCTATTTTTTCGCGGCATGAAAATGCATTACAGAATCACGAAGCAGCCATAAAAGAACTGCAAATTATTGTTCATGAAAATCATGAGACCTTGCAAGCTAAATTTGACTCAGTTGCATCTACCGATTCGGTTACGCAACTTGCAAAAACTCAGGAAAACTTTAAGGACACAGTAGATACTCTGAAACTTGGTTCAGAAAAACACACTGAAGAAATAAGTACACTATCGGAGAAAGTAGCCGAACTTTCGGATCAGGTCACTAACTTATCTACAAAGGTAGATGATAATCTGATTGACGCAAGACCGGTAGTCTTTAATGACACAGAAGAGTACGAACAAATTAGGAAATTCAAACAAAATCAGAATCAAATTAATACACAACACCAAAGAGAAATCCGGGAAGTACAAGATCAGCTGACACAGGTAATACAAGAATTACGTATTTCAGAGGACACTCGCGCTCCAACACGGGAAGAGGGACTTAGAAATACGGAAAAGCCGCAAAATAATAACACAGGGCATTTCGGAAGTTATGAAAGAAATTGGCAATGTGCACCGAATTTTGAGATTGAACCGCCGACACGACGTAACAATGACCGACATGCGATCGCCGACATGATGATTTTCACTATAAGCTGTTCATTACTACACGTAAATTCAAAACATTTAAGAATTCTGGCAACGACATTCATCCAAAAGCATGGCTCCATCAATTCTCTCATTGTTTTCCTCCCAACTGGTCATTAGATCACAGATTAGAATTTATGTGTGGCTACTTAGAGTATGAACCAGCTGTAAGAATGCGATCGGTCATTCACGATTGCCACAGTGAAGGAGAGTTTTACCATGCCTTCCTCTCAGCATATTGGTCTCAAGCCACACAAGACCGAGTAAAACATAGCATCATGATGATGAAACACTTTGAACAATCTGAATTTTCCAGTCTTGTCAAATATTTTGAAGACATGTTGCATAAGAATCAGTATCTTTCAAACCCATACAGCCCCTCAGAACTCATCCGCATTTGCTTAATCAAACTGCCAGAACATTTACGACATATTATTTTAGCAGGACGTTGCAAAGACGACATTGAAGCTTTTCAGGGACTGTTACAAGAACTGGAAATCGACACTGACAATCGCGGAACGCGGAAACAGAAACACAACGATTACAGGTCATATCCGTCGCAATTCCGCGATGAAAGAAATAATAACTGGACACAACGAGGCTATTCTCACAACACAAATCGTGACCAAAACAGACACCACCCGTATGACAACCACTGGCAGAGTAATAGTTACAGAGAAAGTTCGCATTTCCGTAGTAATGAATATGACAGAGACAATCATAGAAACAGACAATATGGCAACCAGAACTATTATTATCACGGGAGACAGAATAACTTCAGACGCAACAGTTCAGCGCGCAGTTACGATTCAGGGAGAAATTCTCCACCATGTGACCGACAAGAAAGAAACTGTGGAATCTACCGACATGACGACAGACGATATAATCATAACGACAGACGTGAATTTCATCAGAACTGGCGGGATTCTAACAGAGCTGGGCCCTCTCGGCAAGGCGAATTTGTAGAAGTTCGGTCTCCTAATCCCAATAACGGCGCGCGCCAACAAAGAGACAGACAATGACTCGCACAGCAGGCAGCCGCGTGCGCCGGCTGGCTCAGAGAAAAATAACATAGACGCTAACCTTGAGAAAAATTCCAGTATTCTTTATCGACGAACACCGCATGATAATTGCGTTCAGGTTGAAACTCTGCGTACTAGGAAGAGTAAAGGTTTACACAACATTTCACATGTAAAACCATTTATTGAGAGATAATCTGCTTTTTAACTTAGTCTTTGGTATAAAACTTTTCACTTCACATTTCTAGTATGCTTTGTCAGACTTAAGAAACTGTTAACATGCAACAATGTTTGAAGTTAAATATCCAGTCTAGAACCTAGGGAACATTTTTAAACAGAAATTACGAATGCATTGTTATAGTGAACAGACGTCACAGTGTTATTGTGTGTGTACATTCTTGCTTGTTAGTTGCACGATTATGGAACGACTATAAGGCTTACATACTTTGAATATTTACCAGTACTGCTAATGAGATTTTAATGCAACATTTTGGTCTACTTGAAAATACATTTGGGATTTAAAGTACTTTCTGTGAGATTAAAGATGACTTAGTATTTGGTTTCTTTGACAGCTACACGGTTATATTACGACACTACTAATGTGTGACAATTTACAATGTTGCTTTTGCGGTGTATCTGTTTTATACCTGCACAGTTTTCTGAATTCTTCTGGAAAGTAAAACAGGTTTTAGTAGTAACTTTTGTGGTATAGCTACAAGGAGACAGCCTTTTCCATGGCACAACAATACGTTACAGCACAGTACTTTCATCATCACAACAATAAGCGTAATAACTAAGATATCTCTACGCAAAGCATTTCACTTTTGTTTATCATGAGGTAAGTACATTGGCTTCTGCAGAACTTGGCTTTCAGAGGAAAATAACTACGACACTTCCACAGCGATTATCTTACAACAAGATGCACATTTAGCGCTACAGGACACGCATTTCAGTGATTAATTTTGTACTTAAAACATTTATTTTTAAAGATTTTTGAATTACAAAGAAAGTTTTCTGTGATACATTTCATTTCATTGCTGTAATCTGTAACACCTGAGGGTATAATTACATTAATCCTCAGGGGGGTACACACTTACTTTGTGTACCATGTGTGTGGCAACCACAAGGAACCCTAGCTAATATGGTATTTGCTTATACAACTTTACACATCGGTACCATATTTCTGTAACACACAAATTACACAGCTATCTGATCATTTAACAGAAAAACAAACATACACACACACACACACACATACATACACACACACAAAAGCGCGCGCGCGCATATGATATGTTATCCAGCGAAAATTGTGCTAAAAAATAAGGGGAAGGAAGGGGGGGGGGTAGCGTCAGGATAGGAATCAGACCACCAACGACCACTAACATTGGCTCACACCATGTATCATAAAGGAGCCCGTAGTAGAACGAAAGAGACAAAGGGAAATACAAGGACTTTTATTTCTGGCTGCATCAGTGATGTCAGTCCTGTATTCTTTGTAACTGCTCACAAGGGAAGCTCCCCATCCCCCCCTCCCCCCCCCCCCCTCAGATTTGGTGATTAAGATGGCCCAGAGAAGAGTCTGTCAAAAACTCAAAACATTTCGCACTTTCAGCGTCTTCCCTTTCCAATTTATAATTGTCACAGCCTGGGGTCTTGCTTGGAACTGCTGTAAATTTTTTCTTTTCGTTGTTATCTGAGTTCTGCAGGTAAAGTATGTCGTTTTCTGTGAATGAAAGAGTGTATGCAGTGCAAACTTAAATCCATACTGGTTCATTTAAGCCGAGAAAGTTTTCATCAACAATTCCTGAACTTCACTACTATTCCCGCAAAAGTAGTGTTCACAAGTGGATAACAAAATGGCAATCCACTGGCGATGTCTCTAATTCTAAGCTCAACCGTAAGCCTTCAGTGAACTCTGGAAGTGGTTGCGAATATTTTACAGAAAGTTTTGGTTAGCTCGAAAAAAATCCGTCGGGCAGTTTTCGCAACAGGCAGTTGTTAGACCAACATCTTGTCGTTTTGGACTTGAGATCTTAAACCTGAAATTTTTTCCGCAAGTCGTGCGTTCAGGCGTTACTAGCAACTAATAAAGAAAGTCTTAAGTATCAAGAGCAGTTGCTAAACAGGTCTTATTTTAATGTCACATATTCCAACAGCAGGTCGTACGGGACAAAACTAGGAGAAAAATTGCTATTATTTTACGGATAGTAGATATGAGGTCGTGGTTGTAAGAATCAGTGTAATTCAACATAGTTTATCGATCTAGATATTACGAAGAAAGATGGTCGCCATGCTTTCAAAGTATGTACGAAATTGACAACACAGATATTTTGATACACAGTAAATCTTGTCATCCACACAGCCAAAAACCTACTACCTTTCGCTGTCTAACATATGGAGTTTTTAAAGTCCTGATGAATGAGCAAGACAGGAAGGCGGAGCTATTGTTGTTGTGGTCTGCAGGCCAGAGACTGGTTTGATGCAGCTCTCCATGCTACTCTATCCTGTGCAAGATTCTTCATCTTCCAGTACCTACTGCAACCTACATCCTTCTGAATCTGCTTAGTGTATTCATCTCTTGGTCTCCCTCTACGATTTTTCCCCTCCACGCTGCCCTCCAATACTAAATTGGTGATCCCTTGATGCCTCAGAACATGTCCTACCAACAGATTCCCTTCTTCTAGTCAAGTTGTGCCACAAATTCCTCTTCTCCCTAGTTCTATTCAATGCCCCCTCATTAGTTATGTGATCTACCCATCTAATCTTCAGCATTCTTCTGTAACACCGCACTTTGAAAGCTTCTATTCTGTTCTTGTCCAAACTATTTATCGTCCACGTTTCATTTCGATACATGGCCACAGTCCATGCAAATACTTTCAGAAACGACTTCCCGACACTTAAATCTACACTCGATGTTAACGAATTTCTCTTCTTCAGAAACGCTTTCCCTGCCATTGCCAGTCTACATTTTATATCCTCTCTACTTCGACCATCATCAGTTATTTTGCTCCCCAAATAGCAAAACTCATTTACTACTTTAAGCGTCTCATTTCCTAATCTAATACCATCAGAATCACCCGATTTAATTCGACTGCATTCCATTATCTTCGTTTTGCTTTTGTTGATATTCATCTTATATCTTCCTTTCAAGACGCTGTCCATTCCGTTCAACTGCTCTTCCAGGTCCTTTGCTGTCTCTGGCAGAATTACAATGTCATCGGCGCAGCTCAAAGTTTTTATTTCTTCTCCATGGATTTTAATTCCCACTCCGAATGTTTCTTTTGTTTCCTTTACTGCTTGCTCAATATACAGATTGAATAACATCGGGGACAGGCTACAACCCTGTCTCACTCCTTTCCCAACCACTGCTTCCCTTTCATGCCCCTCGACTCTTACAACTGCCATCTGGTTTCTGTACAAATTGTAAGTAGCCTTTCGCTCCCTGTATTTTACCCCTGCCACCTTCAGAATTTGGAAGAGAGTATTCCAGTTAACATTGTCAAAAGCTTTCTCTAAGTCTACAAATGCTAGAAACGTAATTTATTTTCTAAAAAAAATGGTTCAAATGGCTCTGAGCACTATGGGACTTAACATCTGAGGTCATCAGTCCCCTAGAACTTAGAACTACTTAAACCTAACCAACCTAAGGACATCACACACATCCATGCCCGAGACAGGATTCGAACCTGCAACCGTAGCGGTCGCGCGGCTTCAGACTGTAGCGGCTAGAACAGCTCGGCCACTCTGGCCGGCAATCTATTTTCTAAGATTAGTCGTAGGGTCAGTATTAAGGCTGAGCTAAACATCATAAAAAAGTCAGCCAGAGACACAAAAAAGTTATCCAGAGCTAACGATTACCGCGAAAACAGTAAATATATCAGTTACAAGAATAAGCGCACGAATGTGAAGGAGAATGGCGCGCGGAATACAAAGAGGGTCATAATTCCATACTTCGGAAATCTGGGATACCTAATACTTTGCACAAATTCAGTAATATACGCCGAGAGCAGTTGTGATCGTATCGTACTTCCCTGGGCCACAGTTTAGTATTAGCAGATATGTTCCCGCTCATAGGCGATTATGTAACAATGGTTGAGAGTTTCATTTCGTAACTGATATATTGAATAAATAGTACAATCACGCCACGGCTTGTGCTCTCACCTTATAAGAGCAGGTCCTTATCTCTCCCTCCCCTAAACCTGTTACTGACCAACTGACAGACTGTTGTCCCTGCTGCTTCTGTTAGGCTAAAATTAAGAGTAGAAATGGAAAACGTTCTTAGTGCCATTTTTTTTTTACAAAACGTGTTTTCTGTGCTATTGTATTATATATACAGAGTGAGTCACCTAACATTACCGCTGGATATATTTCGTAAACCACAGCAAATACTGACGAATCGATTCCACAGACCGAACGTGAGGAGAGGAGCTAGTGTAAATGGTTAATACAAACCATAAAAAAATGCACGGAAGTATCTTTTTTAACACAAACCTACGTTTTTTTAAATGAAACCCCGTTAGTTTTGTTAGCACATCTGAACATATAAACAAATACGTAATCAGTGCCGTTTGTTGCATTGTAAAATGTTAATTACATCCGGAGATATTGTAACCTAAAGTTGACGCTTGAGTACCACTCCTCCGCTGTTCGATCGTGTGTATCGGAGAGCACCGAATTACGTAGGGATCCAAAGGGAACGGTGATAGACCTTAGGTACAGAAGAGAGTGGAACAGCACTTTACGTCCACATGCTAACACCTTTTTATTGGTCTTTTTCACTGACGCACATGTACATTACCATGAGGGGTGAGGTACACACAAGATAACTTCTTTCTGATTTGGTGGAGATGCATTTAAAAAAGGAAATCGCCTCATAGAAGGGACGCATTTTGACAAAGACAATCCAGTTCCCTAAGATCAATGGCGCTAAAGAAAGTGCGAGGTTCGAAGAATTCATTGTGGCCTTGCTAGAATTACAACCATAGTTTTATACAGATTTTGAGTGCACCGTCAGGCTTACATCTGTTTTCGAGACTGTTTGCCGTTTCAGTTGAAAGTGTCCCTGTGCATGATCTGATGTAACTGACTGACCAGCAAAAAACTCTCTAGCATGTGTACATTGCTTCTCTCATGTCTCTCCAAGTCTCCATAGTGAGGTTGCAAAAGCACTACAATATTTTTATCGAAATATTTGTGTGAAAAACCTTTATTCGATTATGAAACTAGATAAGTCATGGTTATGTGGCTACTTGAGTTCGGAAGTCTGTGAATTTTCTGCGTCTGTCCGTATGTCAACAGTTTGTACCAGGCACACCAAAAATAGCTACTTAATACTAAAAACTTGTTTTATTTGTGATCTGTGTTATTGAGAAATGTGAAATATAAAACAAAGACAAATGCCGTACGACTGCACTGCCATTTACATGTGGTGCGTTCGCTGTTTTCCCCTCTTCCCACTCCTCGCGCTCAGACAGCGCGGCGGGGTGAAGGGGGAGATGTGAAACGAGGCTGAGCGCTTTGGTATTCGGACCCGGGCAGGAACTGTGAGGAGCTGAAATCTTAGCCACCCCTGTTTTTATGTCTTCCAATTCTGTACACTGTTTGAAGTTATGCAACCATCCACTGCTTCCCTCTATATCACTGTAATCAATGTTCTGCGCAATTTGATGTGCATAAACTAGTAGGTCAGTATGACACACATACTGTAAATTGTTTCGAGCATCCTTGAAAGGTGTGGACACCAGTGTTTGTAAAAATGGTGCCTTGCATGTATGCACTTCACAGTCATACTGCTGTGAACTTATCCCAAATCTGTTCATAATAGTTTTTTTTACTACACTGTGGATGACCTTCCATGTACGGAACTATGTTTTGTACCCCTTCCTTGGACAATAATTGTCCTTTTGTGTGTTTCATTGGAGACGGGATTTGTGGCTCTCTGTCTGACAAGAACGATGAACTACATGGCTCAATACGTGTTTCAATACCGCTTTCACTTGTTAAGCACATATTGCCATTATTGTCTGCACTGATGAGTGTATACGATACTATACATTCCACTGACACATCAGGCAAAACTATTTCATCTGCCACCTCTTTCTCACTCTCCGAAAGTTCTTACGTTCCTTTCTGATGAAGTATCAACTTAGGCAACGGTTGTAGATGTAATGTAATGTTTGTTTTGATTATTGTTGCCACTGCTCTGCTTTTTATCAACAACACTAGCACTGTAGAACTATTGTGAGTTATTGGTCAACGAAGCAGTTCAGCTACGCTCTGCAGCCTGATGCTGTGCTCGCCATTGGATACCTGCAGTCCCGCCCCTTTTGCAAATAGCAACCAATACTATAGTTGCATGGTAGACAATATGTGGTGCATCGAATGCCGTAAACATCACTCGCCTTATGCAGTTTCGCACTCAAGGGGTTCCTTGTAAAGGATGGAAGTCGTGTATACCACCGGTCCGTGAATTGTGTAAACTGTGTGTGATTACATTTAAACTCTGTTTGTCTTGTATTTTCTGAGGCGGATATTGGGAACCAACCCTGCATTTGCCTAACGGAGCATGGGAAACCGCGTAAAACTCGCACACGTGGCGGCCGGCGCAACATTCACTGTCGCGAAGGCACCCCGCGTATTCGATCCGCATCTGGCTCACGTACCTGTGTCACAAGCTAGCGCGCATGCTATCAGGTAATAACGTCAACTGTAATGTAATAAAATAAAAAATATCGCAAATGAGCCTTTCAAACGCTTGAAAGTAAACACAATTTTACGCCAACGACTTATATTTTAAGTGCTTTAAAAACACCGCAGAATCAAGCGAACAACATCGTAAACAACACGAAAGTTATTTCCAAAGTCCTGCACAGTGCTTTTGCGCGACCGCTACGATGATGGGTGATCCAGTTGTCAGTTGTGAGCGAGACTTTAGGTATGACGGTTGTATGTGTGTTTGCTGGTTTGTGTGGCAGTGTCTTGAGTAATACAGTTTTAAAATGGAAACTGAAACCGAGTCAGTTTCGATTACATGTAGTGACCAGCGTTCCTACGCCAAAATCGAATCCGTAGGTGGAAGAAGCCAATGAAAATTTAAAACGCTTTGAGAGTGGTGTGTGGGGATAGTGTAGCAGATCGTAGCACAGTATCACAGTCATCTGCTGGTTTCCGTGAAGTTCGGATAAGCATTGAGAACAACCAAAGAAGAGGAAGGCCATTAATTGCTACAAACTACGCCTCTCAGGTTGCAGTTAATGACATATTGAGAGATGGTCGAGGAAAAGCATGTGACGAAATTGCATATGAAGCCAGAATATCTGTCAATTTAGTTTACAGAATCATAAATGAAAAGCAGAAGATGAGAACAGTTGTTGCCAGATGGGTTTCGCATTATCTGACTGAGGAACAGAATGCAGGTCGCAAAAGAATAGCAGAAGAATTGCTTCAACGTTAACGAGCAGAAGGTGAGGAGCGTCTGAAAAGGATTGGTGCACTTGATGTAGCCTGGATGTGAAATTTTGAGCCAGAACTGAAGTCTAAGTAATCAATAAGGAAAAGTTCCGACTCTCCAAGCCTGAAAAATTCCGCCGCCAACGCTAAAAGAGGAAACTATAAGCTCTTCCTGCACAATAATTTGGGGCCGAAGATTCGTCATAGAAGGTCTAACATGGCTGCAGTTGGTGTCCTCATTTTGCACGATAGTGCAAGACCGCATATTGCCCTTCCAGTGAGAGAAACGCTCGACAAACGTGGATGGAAAATAGCGCGTATTTCACACACACAATGCAGTCCTAATACGAGACCACTAGACTTTGATTTGTTTCCCAAATTGTAGGAACAATTTGAGTAGCCAGACAGCTCAACAATGAACGTTTCCTGTTCGGAGTACAGAAGTTGCCAAAACGTTGGGATGTTGTCATAAGCAAAATGAAGGTTATTTTGAAGGTCTGTACAGGTATTTTGTAGCCGAGCGGATCTAGGCGCTAAGTCTGGAACCGCTCGACCGCTACGGTCGCGGGTTCGAATCTTTACTCGGGCATGGATGAGTGTGATGTCCTTAGGTTAGTTAGGTTTAAGTAGTTCTAAGTTCTAGGGGACTGATGACCTCAGAGGTTAAGTCCCATAGTGCTCAGAGCCGTTTGAACCATTTTTGTACAGGTATTTTGTAAAATAAATTATTTCTTCAATTCTGTCTTACAATGTGCAAAAATTTTGAAATGACCATTGTATAATTAATTTCAGTTCAAAACTGCTAGCTGTTAAAGTTTCCCAGAAAATCGAGGAACAGCGCATGATCGACATAATGTGTTGTACGTGTCAACTGCCTCTGGTCACACTTATTTATAATTTTTCATATTGGCCAGGTAATGACCCTTGTGGAGTCACAAAGTAGATTGAAAAATAATGCCTTACAGAAGTACCACACGTATTAGCTGTGACTCCAATAGACCGACAGCTTTGCACGGCGTTCGTCACACGTTCTCGATCCATACACACCCACTCTTTCTTACGACATTATGTGAATTACGACATCCTTTTATAATTATATCAGAAAATCCGACATCAATGTCCATAGGACGATAAGAAATTCGCCGCTTATTACACAAATTTCCAGAAATGCAATCCACAATTCGACGCGCACGACATACCCAGAGAATACAAACAGGCAGTTTCATTGGCACATTTATCTTACGCAGTCCTTGTTACTATGTACAGTATTTATTGCCTCATCGTTCTTTATTCTACGTCTACATCTACACTTACAGTGTGTGGCGGTGGCGGAGGGTACACTACTGGCCATTAAAATTGCTGCACCAAGAAGAAATGCAGATGATAAACTGGTATTCATTGGACAAATATGTTATACTAGAACTGACATGTGATTACATTTTCACGCAATTTGGGTGCATAGATACTGAGAACCACCTCTGGCCGTTATAACGGCCTTGATACGCCTGGGAATTGGGTCAAACAGAGCTTGGATAGCGTGTACAGGTACAGCTGCCCATGCAGTTTCAACACGATACCACAGTTCATCAAGAGTAGTGACTGGCATATTGTGACGAGCCAGCTGCTCGGGCACCATTGACCAAACGTTTTCTATTGGTGAGATATCTGGAGAATGTGTTGGCCAGGGCAGCAGTCGAACATTTTCTGTATCCAGAAAGGCCCGTACAGGACCTGCAACATGCGCTCGTGCATTATCCTGCTGAATTGTAGGGTTTCGCAGGGATCGAATGAAGGATAGAGCCAGGGGTCGTAACACATCTGAAATGTAACGTCCACTGTTCAAAGTGCCGGCAATACGAACAAGAGGTGACCGAGACGTGTAACCAATGGCACCCATACCATCACGCCTGGTGATACGCCAGTACGGCGATGACGAATACACGCTTCCAATGTGCGTTCACCGCGATGTCGCCAAACACGGATCTGACCATAATGATGCTGTAAACAGAACCTGGATTGATTCGAAAACACAACGTTTTGCCATTCGTGCACCCAGGTTCGTCGTTGAGTACACTATCGCAGGCGCTCCTGTCTGTGATGCACTGTCAAGGGTAACCGCAGCCATGGTCTCCGAGCTGATAGTCCATGCTGCTGCAAACGTCATCGAACTGTTCGTGCAGATGGTTGATGTCTTGCAATCGTCCCCATCTGTTGACTCAGCGATCCAGACGTGGCTGCACCATCCGTCACAGCCATGCGGATAAGATGCCTGTCATCTCGACTGCTAGTGATACGAGGCCGTTGGGATCCAGCACGGCGTTCCGTATTACCCTACTGAACCCACCGATTCCCAATTCTGCTAACAGTCATTGGATCTCGACCAACGCGAGCAGCAATTTCGCGATACGATAAACCGGAATCGCGATAGGCTACAATCCGACCTTTATCAAAATCGGAGACGTGATGGTACGCATTTCTTCTCCTTACACGAGGCATCACAACAACGTTCCATCATGCAACGCCAGTCAACTGCTGTTTGTGTATGAGAAATGGGTTGGAAACTTTCCTCATGTCAGCACGTTGTAGGTGTCGCCACCGGCGCCAACCTGGTGTGAATGCTCCGAAAAGCTGATCATTTGCATATCACAGCATCTTCTTCCTGTCGGTTAAATTACGCGTCTGTAGCATGTCATCTTCGTGGTGTAGCAATTTTAATGGCCATTAGTGTACATCGTGTGCCACTGTCACTCCCCCGTTTTCATGATCCAGTCGCGAATGGTTCGCGGGAAGAACGATTGATGGTTAGGCTCTCTGTGGCCTCGAATCTCTCTAATTTTATCTTCATCGTCTTTTCGCGAGATGTACGTAGGAGGAAGCGACATACTGGCTGACTGTACTAGGAACGTGCATTCTCGGAATTTGATCTCTAGACTATACCGTGATGGCATAATTCTTGTTTTGCAGCGACTGCCACTGGCGTTGCCTGAGCATCTCCGTGGTGCTTTCGTGGTTACTAAATGAACCTGTAACGAAACGTTCTGTTCTTCTTTGGAGCTTTCTGCCGGCCGCGGTGGCCGAGCGGTTCTAGGCGCTTAAATCCGGAACCGCGCGACTGCTACAGTCGCAGGTTCGAATCCTGCCTCGGTCGTGGATTTGTGTGATGTCCTTAGGTTAGTTAGGTTTAAGTAGTTCTAAGTTCTAGGGGACTGATGACCTCAGATGTTAAGTCCCATAGTGCTCAGAGCTATTTAAACCACTATGGAGCTTCTCTATTTTTTCTATCAATCCTGTCAGGAGTGGCTCCAAGACTGACGAACAGTATTCGAGTATTGGTCGAAGCAGCGTTTTGCATGTTACTTCCTTTGTTGATAGACTACATTTTCCGTGGATTCTGCCAATGGATTTCAGTGTGGCATGTGCCTTATTAGATAACAAAATTCATGCGAGTTTTGTTCCTATTTTATAGCCCTGTTTTCAGTTTCCACTACCAAATTACCCTTACTTCTCACACAGCTATGCTCATGTTCTGTGCTCCTCAAAATGATTGTTTATTAGTCTGTGACTCTTATGTACAGAATCCTTATTATCCCGTTCCAATTTTTCAATTACCTCATGACATCAGCCCTTCATCCATTCTTCTCTAGTTGGATTATAACAAATGAAGCACAGATTCTCCAAATGAACCGAGCGAGGTGGCGCAGTGTTTAGACTCTGGACTCGCATTCGGGAGGACGACGGTTCAATCCCGCGTCCGGCGATCCTGATTTAGATTTTCCGTGATTTCCCTAAATCGCTCTAGGCAAATCCCGGGATGGTTCCTTTCAAAGGGCACGGCCGACTTCCTTCCCCGTCCTTCCCTAATCCGATGAGACCGATGACCTCGCTGTCTGGTCTCCTTCCCTAAAACAACCAATCTCCAAATGATATTACCATTTTCTTGCCTTGTGGACGGCTTCCAATAGCTACTTACCCTTTTCTTCTCAAATCGCTGTGTTCTGCCCTCCCCCAAGTGACTGTTTATTAGTTTAGGTGAAGTATGGGTGTTACCTTGTTTCAAGTCTCGTTTTCATCTCGTGTCATCAATCCTCCATCCATTCTTCTGCGGATCGATTGTAACCAACGTAACTATTTTAGGTGGTTGCATACATTCAGTGGCACAGAGTTCAATCCGAATAGGAAACTGAATTTTTCGAAGTAGTACATTCCCCATTCGCACAAACCAAAATGGCAATATTGCACTAACGAGCACGAGAATGAAGTCCCAACCTTCTTCGTTCCCCACAACTTTTATAGTTGAATTTTACCGGTCTCTTTGTTGTGGTAATTGCAGGAGCCATTAAAGACCTTCTATCTCATCCAGCTTCTGTCAACAGTTTGCATGAGAGGAAGATATCATTTGGCTACCGTCGTCAGTAGAAGGATACACACAGCTTTCAGGCTCAAAGAAGTCACTGATTCACGTTCATATTATTCATGTTCGTATTATTTCACACAATCCCTTCATACTTCCGTAATACCTCAACAAGAAAAATGGTTCAAATGGCTCTGAGCACTATGGGACTTAACATCTGAGGCCATCATTCCCCTAGAACTTAGAAGTACTTAAACCTAACTAACCTAAGGACATCACACACATCCATGTCCGAGGCAGGATTCGAACCTGCGACCGTAGCGGTCGCGCGGTTCCAAACTGAAGCGCCTAGAACCGCTCGGCCATACCGGCCGGCACCTCAACAAGAAGTATTTTCTTCTTCCAATTCTAATTACTGTCACAATTAGCATTTCATCATTCCACATCATAACGTTTACCGTGGGATTGATCAATGGAAAACGTAACTAACGAACTAACATTCTACTTTCATATTCATCATACTAGTTTTACAGTTGATGTTATTCATGTGAGAATCACACCTGCGTCTTCCGGGAGCATAACGGACTGTGGCGTAAAATGAAAAGTTGCAGCCGGCTGCTGTGGCCGAGCGGTTCTAGCTAATCCTGCCTCGGGCATGGATGTGTGTGATGTTCTTAGGTTAGTTACGATTAAGTAATTCTAAGTTCTAGGGGACTGATGACCTCCGATGTTAAGTCCCATAGTGCTCAGAACCACTTGAACCTTTTTGAAAAGTTACAGTTGCGCCACAATGATTCGATCAGTTTATTAAGGCACATTTTGACATCGTAGCATGACAACAGCACAGGTGGGTTGGTGATTGCGCATTTCTGCCTTGTTAAGTCTTGTGTTATCAATGAAACGAACCTGCTGTTTCACTGGGAAAATGACGGCAAAAGTTCAAGTGGGAGATAGGCCGGAGCGATCGTAGTGCTTCTAACTCTAGATACAGGGGGATTCCGTAACTGTGAATGAATGGCGAGCTATATGCTAATAGAAGCACAAATGTACTTGTCTGAAAATAGACTCTAGTATGGGGGGCTCAAGGTCGAAAGCCGCAGGCCAAATTTTGAATGATTCTACTATATTAAATGAGTCTTAAGCCACCAGTGAACTGAATGATTTTCATTTATCATTGGTTCGGTTAATAAATCGTTGGCACAAATTCGAAGACGAGACCTGTCAAGATGAGAACTACTGACTTCAAACGGAAATGTCGAACTCTGTCATTCAGTTCTTTGATTAACAGTTGTAGTTTTTTTTTCAGATCTCTTACGTTCTGATTAACGGACCTCCATGCTGAATCTGAACGTTAAAAGAAATTTTGTGCACATGTAATATTACGCAATACCACGTAATCAGGAAGAATGTCGGTAATTTTTTGTGCATCGTCATAAATATTATTAATATTAGCAGTCGTTCAGCTATTACTTCAGTTATATTTATCATTTAGGGATCCGGTAACATCTGATAGCTGCGGTACCAAAAGGTCTCTGGTGATAACTGAATGACACCGAGTTGTGTCTTATGCTAAACAATCTAGTAGTGTCCAGCTAGTGCTATGTATGAAGAGTGCGTCAACATTAACACTGTAGGGGGTGGGGGGGGGGAGAGAGAGAGAGAGAGAGAGAGTTATGCCTGATGAAATAAGGGAGCCAGGTCCAGGATTTAGTATCTAAAGACATCAAGAAAGAACACTAAACAAGGAACTGAAAGTGAACTGGCCATTTTGTTGTGACAGTTCAGCAACAGCGAACTGTTCGCGTGTGACATTGAGAGCTGTGATTGGAGGTAATCAGCTCCAAAATGTGAAGCACATACTTTTAATCAAACTGTAGTTTAAATCAGTCTACAGGAATGGGGTAAAATAATTCAAGACTATTTACTAATGACATAGCTGTGTTATTAGGTAACAGAAAGCTTATTCTGGCAAGTGAATTTGGCACAATTGCGTTGTGCTTCTACCACAACCAATCTCTTAAAACAATTCTGTATGTGTCTCTATGGCAATGCCTTAAAGTTGCCACAGCTCTGGAGGATGACTACAGTTTTCACCTGCAGCTATCTGGGCTCACAGCTGAAAGCTGACAATACTGCCAGCTGTCAGGGAACTTCTTCGATTGACACTTCTACAGCATTATTCAGAACTAGCAGGATTAAAACTGGGATCACACATCACAGCAGAGCAATTCCGGCATCTAAATGCTGGGAAACTATGCTATGATCCACCCAAATTGAAATGATAAACAAGGCGTGTATGTCTGATGATAAAACATAAAAGAATGCAAGAGGAGGCAGTGTACATCTACATTATACTCTTCAAACCAATGTGAAGTGCATGGAAATAGGTAGTTCCCATTGAGTCACATATTAGGATTTCATTGTGCACCAGAGTGTGGCAAGAAAGATGACATGTTGTCTTTTCATCCCTACAGGAGCAACAATAGCAGTCGGTGGTTTATTCCTCGATTCTGATTTAATACTGGTTCTTGAAACCTTGCAGGGAAGCTTATACAACACAGTTCGTGTCTGTTGTCAAGTGTCTGGTAGTTCAGATTTTCCAGCATATTCGTAAAACTCTCCAATGGGTAAAACATACCAGTGAGCAATCATGCTGCCCTTCTATGCCTATGTTTAACATCCCATGTTCAATCCATCTGGTATGGGTTCTCCCACTTTTAACAATATTCTAAGATGGGCCACATAGCAATTTCAATTTATAAGAATGTCATTTGAAGATTCATTGCACTGTCCTACTATCGTATCAATGAAATGATGTCTGCCACATACTTTCCCTAAGACTGAACCTAGGTCATCATCCCATTTCTAAACAATGTACCTGCAAAATGTCTAATACATTGCTAGCATCAGCAATATAAATTATTTGCAAAAATAGGAGACTGCTATATGCTTACAGTATGAGTACAGACAGCAAGTTATTCCATACCTATTTTGAACAGTATAAAAATATCCTGAACAAGATAATTCATGAAGTCAAGAAAATTATCTTAAGTAATAAATCAAAACCCATGTGGAAAATAATGAAATTTGACGAGACAGGCAAGACACTGAAAAACACGCATTTATGGGCGTATCTCTGAGCCTAAACATGAATGTGAAATATTCCATAATTATTTCATAAACATTTATGAGAAATTCATCAGGATCTACGCACTCACTCATTATCCAGATCTGGAGGTATTCCGAATATTTTTCTTGATAGAGTCACACATGTGCAATCTACAGTACTATTTGACTGTAACCACGCATTCCTTTAGGTTGATGGGCGAACATTCCTTTGGTTTTGATGGTTAATCCAATTACCTTCAAAAATAAATTTTCCCTCATGTGTATGACAATCAGATACAATAAACTGCTCTTTATTGCATGGATGCTTCCCCAAATTTTTAAAACTGCGAAAGTTGTTCCTGGGTTTCTTACTGGGTTGATGACAATAACAACAAACATATCTCCACTGAATCAAGTAAACTGATAAGTCAATGAAAGCAGTATGAACCATGTCATAGCTTTCTTGGAGGTATGTGCATGCTGAATCTCAACCAGTTTGGTTTGAAGATACGGAAATCAATAAATGGAGTATCTTAATTCATTTTTGAATGAAATCTATTGTGCACCGAGTGCATACTTTCAACAGGCGTGTTCCTTGATCCCACAAACTCCTTAGAACATGTCAACCCTGCATTACTTTCAGAGAAACTACTGTTTTGTGGAATAAGGAGGAAAATGCAGAGGCTTCAAGACCTACAGAAATTATAATCACATCAAAAGTGGTATGAAGTACACAGTCCAAGGCAGAAGCAGCAAGACAAAGCATTCCTCAAGGTTCCACATTTAGTCTAGTTCTCATTCGAACATTAACCAATGATTTTCCCCTAAGCATTCATGAAGGCCTATCAGTGATATTCAAGTCAACGTCACCCATGAAACATATACAATTACTAGCAAGACGTGGGACATATAATACAGTGGTATACAGGGAAAAGGAAGACTATTATAAAGCAAATGTTAAACTCAACACAAATATTTGGGGGGGGGGGGGGGGGAGAGTTGGGTTGTTTGGGGAAGGAGACCAGACAGTGTGGTCATCGGTCTCATCGGATTATGGAAGGATGGGGAAGGAAGTCGGCCGTGCCCTTTCAAAGGAACCATCCCGGGATTTGCCTGGAGCGATTTAGGGAAATCACGGAAAATCTAAATCGGGATTGAACCGTCGTCCTCCCGAATGCGAGTCCAGAGTCTAAACACTGCGCCACCTCGCTCGGTTCATTTGGAGAATCTGTGCTTCATTTGTTATAATCCAACTAGAGAAGAATGGACGAAGGGCTGATGTCACGAGGTAATTGAAAAATTGGAACGGGATAATAAGGATTCTGTACATAAGAGTCACAGACTAATAAACAATCATTTTGAGGAGCACAGAACACTGAGCATAGCTGTGTGAGAAGTAAGGGTAATTTGGTAGTGGAAACTGAAAACAGGGCTATAAAATAGGAACAAAACTCGCATGAATTTTGTTATCTAATAAGGCACATGCCACACTGAAATCCATTGGCAGAATCCACGGAAAATGTAGTCTATCAACAAAGGAAGTAACATACAAAACGCTGCTTCGACCAATACTCGAATACTGTTCGTCAGTCTTGGAGCCACTCCTGACAGGATTGATAGAAAAAATAGAGAAGCTCCATAGTGGTTTAAATGGCTCTGAGCACTATGGGACTTAACATCTGAGGTCATCAGTCCCCTAGAACTTAGAACTACTTAAACCTGACTAACCTAAGGACATCACACAAATCCACAACCGAGGCAGGATTCGAACCTGCGACTGTAGCAGTCGCGTGGTTCCGGATTTAAGCGCCTAGAACCGCTCGGCCACCGCGGCCGGCAGAAAGCTCCAAAGAAGAGCAGAACGTTTCGTTACAGGTTCATTTAGTAAGCACGAAAGCACCACGGAGATGCTCAGGCAACGCCAGTGGCAGTCGCTGCAAAACAGGAATTATGCCATCACGGTATAGTCTAGAGATCAAATTCCGAGAATGCACGTTCCTAGTACAGTCAGCCAGTATGTCGCTTCCTCCTACGTACATCTCGCGAAAGGACGATGAAGATAAAATTAGAGAGATTCGGGGCCACAGAGAGCCTAACCATCAATCGTTCTTCCCGCGAACCATTCGCGACTGGATCATGAAAACAGGGGAGTGACACTGGCACACGATGTACACTAATGGCAATTAAAATTGCTACACCACGAAGATGACATGCTACAGACGCGTAATTTAACCGACAGGAAGAAGATGCTGTGATATGCTAATGATCAGCTTTTCGGAGCATTCACACCAGGTTGGCGCCGGTGGCGACGCCTACAACGTGCTGACATGAGGAAAGTTTCCAATCCATTTCTCATACACAAACAGCAGTTGACTGGCGTTGCATGATGGAACGTTGTTGTGATGCATCGTGTAAGGAGGAGAAATGCATACCATCACGTTTCCGACTTTGATAAAGGTCGGATTGTAGCCTATCGCGATTCCGGTTTATCGTATCGCGAAATTGCTGCTCGCGTTGGTCGAGATCCAATGACTGTTAGCAGAATTGGGAATCGGTGGGTTCAGTAGGGTAATACAGAACGCCGTGCTGGATCCCAACGGCCTCGTATCACTAGCAGTCGAGATGACAGGCATCTTATCCGCATGGCTGTAACGGATGGTGCAGCCACGTCTCGATCCCTGAGTCAACAGATGGGGACGTTTGCAAGACAACAACCATTTGCACGAACAGTTCGACGACGTTTGCAGCAGCATGGACTATCAGCTCGGAGACCATGGCTGCGGTTACCCTTGACAGTTCATCACAGACGAGAGCGCCTGCGATGGTGTACTCAACGACGTACCTGGGTGCACGAATGGCAAAACGTTGTGTTTTCGGATGAATCCAGGTTCTGTTTACAGAATCATTATGGTCAGATCCGTGTTTGGCGACATCACTGTGAACGCACATTGGAAGCGTGTATTCCGTCATCGCCATACTGGCGTATCACCAGGCGTGATGGTATGGGTGCCATTGGTTACACGTCTCGGTCACCTCTTGTTCGCATTGACGGCACTTTGAACAGTGGACGTTACGTTTCAGATGTGTTAGGACCCGTGGCTCTACCCTTCATTCGATCCGTGCGAAACCCTACAGTTCAGCAGGATAATGCACGAGCGCATGTTGCAGGTCCTGTACGGGCCTTTCTGGATACAGAAAATGTTCGACTGCTGCCCTGGCCAACACATTCTCCAGATCTCTCACCAATAGAAAACTTTTAATCAATGGTGGCCGAGCAGCTGGCTCGTCACAATACGCCAGTCAAAAATGGTTCAAATGGCTCTGAGCACTATGGGACTCAACATCTTAGGTCATAAGTCCCCTAGAACTTAGAACTACCTAAACCTAACTAACCTAAGGACATCACATACACCCATGCCCGAGGCAGGATTCGAACCTACGACCGTAGCAGTCCCGCGGTTCCGGACTGCAGCGCCAGAACCGCACGGCCACCGCGGCCGGCAATAAGCCAGTCACTACTCTTGATGAACTGTGGTATCGTGTTGAAACTGCATGGGCAGCTGTACATGTACACGCTATCCAAGCTCTGTTTGACTCAATTCCCAGGCGTATCAAGGCCGTTATAACGGCCAGAGGTGGTTCTCAGTATCTATGCACCCAAAGTGCGTTAAAATGTTATCACATATCAGTTCTAGTGTAACATATTTGTCCAATGAATACCAGTTTATCATCTGCATTTATTCTTGATGCAGCAATTTTAATGGCCAGTAGGGTACCCTCCGCCACCGCCACACACTGTAAGTGTAGATGTAGATGTAGAATAAAGAACGATGAGGCAATAAATACTGTACATAGTAACAAGGACTGCGCAAGATAAATGTGCCAATGAAACTGCCTGTTTATATTCTCAGGATGTGTCGTGCGCGTCGAATTGTGGATTGCATTTCTGGAAATATGTGTAATAAGCGGCGAATTTCATATCGTCCTATGGACATGGATATCGGATTTTCTGATATAATTATAAAAAGATGTCGTAAATCACATAATGTAAGAAAGAGTTTGTGTGTATGGATCGAGAACGTGTGACGAACGCCGTGCAAAGCTGTCGGTCTATTGGAGTCACAGCTAATACGTGTGGTACTTCTGTAAGGCATTATTTTTCAAACTACTTTGTGACTCCACAAGGGTCATTACCTGGCCATTATGAAAAATTATAAATAAGTGTGACCAGAGGCAGTTGGCACGTATAACACATTATGTCGATCATGCGCTGTTCCTCGATTTTCTGGGAAACTTTAACAGCTAGCAGTTTTGAATTGAAATTAATTATACAATGGTCATTTCAAAATTTTCGCACATTGTAAGACAGAATTGAAGAAATAGTTTATTTTACAAAATACCTGTACAAAAATGGTTCAAATGGCTCTGAGCACTATGGGACTTAACCTCTGAGGTCATCAGTCCCCTAGAACTTCGAACTACTTAAACCTAACTAACCTAAGGACATCACACACATCCATGCCCGAGTAAAGATTCGAAGCCGCGACCGTAGCGGTCGCGCGGTTCCAGACTGTAGCGCCTAGATCCGCTCGGCTACAAAATACCTGTACAGACCTTCAAAATAACCTTCATTTTGCTTATGACAACATCCCAACGTTTTGGCAACTTCTGTATTCCGAACAGGAAACGTTCATTGTTGAGCTGTCTGACTACTCAAATTGTTCCTACAATTTGGGAAACAAATCAAAGTCTGGTGGTCTCGTATTAGGACTGTATTGTGTGTGTGAAATAGACGCTGTTTTCCATCCACGTTTGTCGAGCGTTTCTCTCACTGGAAGGGCAATATGCGGTCTTGCACTATCGTGCAAAATGAGGACACCAACTGCAGCCATGTTAGACCTTCTATGACGAATTTTCGGCCCCAAAATATTGTGCAGGAAGAGCTTATAGTTTCCTCTTTTATCGTTGGCGGAGGAATTTTTCAAGCTTGGAGAGTCGGAACTTTTCCTTATTGATTACTTAGACTTCAGTTCTGCCTCAAAATTTCGCATCCAGGCTACATCAAGTGCAACAATCTTTTTCAGACGCTCCTCACCTTCTGTTCGTTAACGTTGTAGCAATTCTTCTGCTATTCTTTTGCGACCTGCTTTCTGTTCCTCAGTCAGATAATGCGAAACCCATCTGGCAACAACTGTTCTCATCTTCAGCTTTTCATTTATGATTCTGTAAACTAAAGTGACAGATATTGTGGCTTCATATGCAATTTCGTCACATGCTTTTCCTCGACCATCTCTCAAGATGTCATTAACTGTAACCTGAGAGGCGTAGTTTGTAGCAATTGATGGCCTTCCTCTTCTTTGGTTGTTCTCAATGCTTATCCGAACTTCACGGAAACCAGCACATGACTGTGATACTGTGCTACGATCTGCTACACTATCCCCACACACCACTCTCAAAGCGTTTTAAATTTTCAATGGCTTCTTCCACCTACGGATTCGATTTTGGCTTAGGAATGCTGGTCACTACATGTAATCGAAACTGACTCGGTTTCAGTTTCCATTTTAAAACTGTATTACTTAAGACACTGCCACACAAACCAGCAAACACACATACAACCGTCATACCTAAAGTCTCGCTCACAACTGACAACTTGATCACCCATTATCGTAGCGATCGCGCAGAAGCACTGTGCAGGATTTTGGAAATAACTTTCGTGTTGTTTACGATGTTGTTCGCTTGATTCTGCGGTGTTTTTAAAGCACTGAAAATATAAGTCGTTGGCGTAAAATTGTGTTTACTTTCAAACGTTTGAAAGGCTCATTTGCGATATTTTTTATTTTATTACATTACAGTTGACGTTATTACCTGATAGCATGCGCGCTAGCTTGTGACACAGGTACGTGAGCCAGATGCGGATCGAATACGCGGGGTGCCTTCACGACGGTGGATGTTGCGCCGGCCGCCACGTGTGCGAGTTTTACGCGGTTTCCCATGCTCCGTTAGGCAAATGCAGTGTTGGTTTCCAATTTCCGCCTCAGAAAATACAAGACAAACAGAGTTTAAATGTAATCACACACAGTTTACACAATTCACGGACCGGTGGCATACACGACTTCCATCCTTTACAAGGAACCCCTTGAGTGCGAAGCTGTAAAAGGCGAGTGATGTTTACGGCATTCGATGCACCACATATTGTCTACCATGCAACCATAGTATTGGTTGCTAATTGCAAAAGGGGCGGGACTGCAGGTATCCAATGGCGAGCACAGCATCAGGCTACAGAGCGTAGCTGAACTGCTTCGTTGACCAATAACTCACAATAGTTCTACAGTGCTAGTGTTGTTGATAAAAAGCAGAGCAGTGGCAACGTAAACAAAACAAACATTACATTATATCTACAACCGTTGCCAAAGTTGATACTTCATCAGAAAGGAACCTAAGAAATTTCGGAGAGTGAGAAAGAGGTGGCAGATGAAATAGTTTTGCCTGATGTGTCAGTGGAACGTATGGTATCGTATACACTCATCAGTGCAGACAATAATGGCAATATGTGCTTAACAAGTGAAAGCGGTATTGAAACACGTATTGAGCCATGTAGTTCATCGTTCTTGTCAGACAGAGAGCCACAAATCCCGTCTCCAATGAAACACACAAAAGGACAATTATTGTCCAAGGAAGGGGTACAAAACATAGTTCCGTACATGGAAGGTTATCCACAGTGTAGTAAAAAAACTATTATGAACAGATTTGGGTTAAGTTCACAGCAATATGACTGTGAAGTGCATACATGCGAGGCACTATTTTTACAAACACTGGTGTCCACACCTTCAAGGATGCTCGAAACAATTTACAGTATGTGTGTCATACTGACCTACTAGTTTATGCACATCAAACTGCGCAGAACATTGATTACAGTGATATAGAGGGAAGCAGTGGATGGTTGCATAACTTCAAACAGTGTACAGAATTGGAAGAAATAAAAACAGGGCTGGCTAAGATTTCAGCTCCTCCCAGTTCTTGCCCGGGTCCGAATACCAAAGCGCTCAGCCTCGTTTCACATCTCCCCCTTCACCCCGCCGCGCTGTCTGAGCGCGTGGAGTGGGAAGAGGGGGAAACAGCGAACGCACCACATGTAAATGGCAGTGCAGTCGTACGGCATTTGTCTTTGTTTTATATTTCACATTTCTCAATAACACAGATCACAAATAAAACAAGTTTTTAGTATTAAGTAGCTATTTTTGGTGTGCCTGGTACAAACTGTTGACATACGGACAGACGCAGAAAATTCGCAGACTTCCGAACTCAAGTAGCCACATAACCATGACTTATCTAGTTTCATAATCGCATAAAGGTTTTTCACACAAATATTTCGATAAAAATATTGTAGTGCTTTTGCAACGTCACTATGGAGACTTGGAGAATCTACATGAGAGAAGCAATGTACACATTGTAACCTCCCCACAATGAAATTTAAAAAAAAGACAATATTTAATAGAAATGGGAGCCGAGTATAACCTTGCCACCGAAATTTTAAAGTAAAGACAATATTATTTAGGAATGCTAATGCACACTGCTCTATGCATAACCTGCCCACAATAAAATGTACTGACAATGGCAACAAAATGTGAAATTCGCAATCTGACTCAAATATAAATTCTTCACCAAAAATTAAAGTCCGTTCAGTGACAAGAAAACACAATTAAACCGAAATATCGGTCTTTGGCCCTGTGTAAAACAATCAGAGTTAAAGTCTTACCTCAGAATAAATGGATGTCACATTTCTGCTCTTGTTGTTGCGCACCGCTTGGAGGAACTGCATTGCAAATAATAATATTCTCTTTTTTTGTGATTTTAGTGAAATTTTTCTTCAAAAGAAGTGGAATGAAATGGGAAGTGCAACGAAATCTTTAGTTCAATAAAAATTAAATTTTTGGAAAAATGCTTTTGAAATAAAAATTATTATTGGGGGACTTGTTGGACAATAATTACAATAAATAAAATTTTTCATTATCTAATGATTACATTAATTAACAGTATACCTTATTCACCATCTTGACCAGTGTTGCCGACCGCCTACATCACCCGCACTGGACTGCTATCACTGACCGACCGCTCTGCATGACGACTATTAGCGTACAGCACGCGACGACTACTGACAGAGTACTGCTCTCAACTAAACCGAGCTACCGACTGCCAAGACTACAGACAGAGTACTGTCGCCAACTAGACAGAGCTACAGACTCGCAACGACTGACTGCCTGACTGAGAACCGCTCGCAACACTCGCGCGGTCAAGTGCATACTCTCTGGTCACAGATGCTACAATGCCTCGCCATCGCTGCTATGTTACATACGTGTTTCATAACCCTCCACTGGGGGGGCAAAAATTTGGCAGCGATGGTGAGTCATTTGGACTTGCCAAGCGCGGCAAAATTTTTCTTTAATTAACAAAATCCTACAACTTACAGAATATTTAAATGTTGTGCACACGCACTAAGTACAAAATATATCAGACAAAGACAAAATGTGAATACAAAACATAGTAGCAAATCAGAAAAATGTATATACAAATTTTTTTGACAGATAACAAAGTGCACACGCACTGAAAAAATTCTTTAGCATAATCAGAACAAATAAACAGACTGGCAAAAAAATATTATGTTGACAAGTGACATGAGTGCACATGCACTGCAGTTGAGAACATATCAGTAAATGATGAAATGTATATACAATTAGTAACAAATGACATAAGTGCATTCGCATTAAAGTATTGAATATACAGAATAGTAGAAATCATATTGAAAAATGAGAAAAGTGTACAGGCACTGAAGTTCAGTAGAAAACATATTAATACCTAACAGAAGTGCACATGCACTGTAGTTCAGAAAATAAAAAATGTATATACAATATAAAAGACAAAAGTGCACATATACTGTACTTCAGAACAAATCAAAAAAAAGTCTTTAGCATTTTGGCAATAAATAAACATAATGGCAAAAAAAATCATGTTCAAAGTGCATACGCACTGAAGAAATTTCTTTAGCATTTTCACAACAAATTAACATAATGGCAAAACATCAGGTCGACCAGTGCCATAAGTGTACTCGCACTGGAGTTCAACAAATCGAAAAATGTATAACCTATGAACATAAATGACGTTACCAAAAAAATTTTTTTTTTTTTTTTTATGTGACAAGAATCAGGATAGGAAAGGGAAGGATTGCATCATGGTTGTAGCACTTTAGATTGCACACAGCTGTTCTGAAAGTCCATATCTTTCCACAGAAGTACAACACCAAGTGACACAACTTGAAGTTCTTTTCCCATCAGAATTTATCAGTGTAGCCAAGACACTGAACTGTCGTAGTAATGTTCCATGTTTTCATTTTGGCAGTACATTAGGTACACCAAACAGTGGGACCATAATAATGTCTTCATCGCTCACGGTGGTGGACAGCATGTCGTGTCAACACCACGCTCTTACAAGGCACACCCACGTAGAATTAGTGCAAAACCAAATATAGTGCTCCATGATCAGTGGGATAAACAGGACAAATGGACATTGCAGTAATTCAAGGTAGTTAACTCATGAGGTGAAGGACATTATGTCACATAATATTGACAATTACAGTCTTCATTGATAGTTTGTGGCATTCATAGCCCAGTTATTGAACATTTCTGTACCAAGTATGTAGTATTACAGAAAAATGTTCATTAATTGTTTTACATAGAATCAGTAGCCTTCTTTTCCTGGTTACAAAGTATTATGAAATAATCGCATTCTTTTCAGTTACAGAGTATATTTAAGAATCATTAACCTTCTCCTAATTACAGTTAATTAATCATTTGTCATTCCAATAATAATCATTAGCCTTTACCTAATTACAGTTAATTAATCATTTGTCATTCCAATAATAATCATTAGCCTTTTCCTAATTACAGTTAATTAATCATTTGTCATTCCAATAATAATCATTAGCCTTTTCCTAATTACAGTTAATTAATCATTTGTCGTTAATTAATCATTTGTCTAATTACAGTTAATTAATCATTTGTCGTTAATTAATCATTTGTCATTGTAATATAGTAAGTATCATTAGTCTTCTCCTAATTACAAAGCATTATTAAACAGTACTATAGTTAATTAATTATGTGTCATTCCAATCTATTGAGAATCACTAGCTGGCATCATGGGTAATCGTATTACAATAAACAGTGGCGGTCCTTGGCCAGTTACAAAGTATATTTAGTATGACAGAATAATGTTCATCAGAAGTCTTAGTTGAAAAGGAGAGTCAATTATTGGCCTAGCATTAACATAATACATTGAGTGATACAAATTATTGGCACTCATTGGCCATTAACCAAAACATGAAAACTCAACATGGGAAAAAAAGGGCTAATTAATGGCATAATTAATAACAATTCTTCAAGTGACATTAATTATTGGCACTCAGTGGCCAGCAAGTATTGAATAGAATCATCATTCAGTATTATTCAGATTATTACGAAGTCATTATTAAAAATCAGTTAATTACAGTCATAGCATTAATAATCACAGGCATTATAAGTAGTCTCATTACCATAAACAGTGTTCCTCCTTCAGTAGTATTCAGATCATTACAAAGTCATTATTAAAATCAGTTACTTACAGTCAAATCATTAATAATCACAGGCATTATAAGTAGTATCATTACAATAAACAGTGGCAGGTATTAGCTAGTGACAAAGCATTATTTTAAATATATACTTTTTTTTTGTCTCATTAAGAAGTCATTACTCAAGCGACATACTATTCAGAGTTGATCAGTATTATTCAGTATTTTCTTAAACTGGTATCACTATTTGGTTTTTTTTTTTTTTTTTTTTTTGTTTGTTAGCAATGCATTGCATTGGGATCGATAATTAATTGCTGAGACATAACACTATTTGCTTTTGACCTATTGCTGCAAACGAGGATAGGTAACGTCATTCGTCATGAGTCAGCTGTACCAAGGTTATGTAACAAGGCAGTATATGTGATCACATTTATAAATGATAGACAAAAATGGGTAAAATATAAAAATGCAAGTACTAGAACAGGTATAATAAGTAACAGGTTTAGTAAGTATCATGAAAAACTTCTCCTGGAAAAATTACAAAATGGATTATTAACCTGAAAGAAGAAACGCACACTATGCTGAAAAGTAGTGAACTTCGAATTAACAGGTAGTGAAATGTGTATAAAATGTGTTCCATAGCTGTCCTTTCCAAAACTTTCTGTCATCCTACTATGCAATATAACACCTGCTGTCAAAACAAACTGCAACAAATACTTAAATAATTACGTAGCATAAATATAAAACTCCAACATTATCCTCATCTGTAAAGAAAACTTCATTATCCATATCATCATAACTTCACTATTATCATCACCTGTAAAGAAAAACTTCATTATTCATAATACCATTTCCTTCATCATTATTCATCAGTATCCATTATCATCTGCAAAAAATCACTTCATTACTCATTATACAACTATTCCTTATCCCTAGCATATTTCATCACTAAAACTAAGATGTGTAGTTCAGTCTGACAGCCTGCATCAATCACCTTGTATTCTGAAAGAAAAAATTAGTTAAGACTGCTATTCTATGATGAGTATAGTATATTCTTGTTAATGCTTGTTAATCCTGATCCATTTACTCTTCCTCATAAAGTTATCGCATCTTCTTTCGTTTATTCCGTAGGTGAAATTCCATTTCTGTTGAATTTATATCTTACACGCATCATTTCTTTCTGAAATTGATGACAGAGATTAATGTCCTGCATTTAAATCATATACCCACTAAATAAGGACTGGTTTATGGCAACATACTTAAGCATACAGCATAACATGACAGAAAACGTAGTATGTCAAAGACATTGACAGTGTTCAGATGCAAAAATGTACACAGAATATCACAATGCAGCAGCAAAAGGAAAAATGAAAAACAGTCACAATGTTGAGATATCATAGGGCAAAAAAAAGTCAAAGTCGACTGGTGTGTGTTATATCTTAACTATTTCACAGTGCATATAAACAAAACTGGAATACAATCATACATAAAAACACAAAATGTGACGTTCGTTGTGTTCAGCTTGTATGTAGTGTAGTTAATCGAGGCGAGAATTAAAGACTTTAATGGAGAGAGAATTTGATAAAATTAATACGTCATTACATAGAATTGCATAATTATTCATAAAATA
The DNA here is from genome assembly GCF_023864345.2 of Schistocerca serialis cubense. Classification (NCBI taxonomy): domain Eukaryota; kingdom Metazoa; phylum Arthropoda; class Insecta; order Orthoptera; family Acrididae; genus Schistocerca; species Schistocerca serialis. The sequence continues at coordinate 394,972,510 of NC_064646.1, read as the reverse complement.
CTTAAGTTCATTTAGAAAAATATGCACGGTCTGATGTGTAACGACAAGAAAAGCGACCTGCTAACCTTACCTTGCCGGGCACTTGCCAAGAAAAAAATACGATAATCATCAGTAATCAGTCAGGTGAATATAATTGCATTAGTAAATGGCATCATAGTGTGTTGAATCATAAAGTGTCTTCATTCAATAAACGGTTTAATGTTTGAGATATGGTGATTGCCTTTCGATTTTCTGGTTCTCAAAGTTTCGACGTGTACAACATTGGGGTGAGGGATGCTGCGAATCCGATATGGACCTGCGTATAGAAGTTCAAATTTACTGCACTTACCTTTTAATTTACTGGATAAATAGTGTGTACGTACTAGTATCTTCTGTCCAACATGAAAGTCGCGGCGTGTACAAACCTGTTTTTGCTGTCTTCTCCGGCGCTCTGCGGCACGTTTGATGTTGTTCAGCGCAATGTCAATTATTTCGTGGTGTCGTAATCGACGAGATGTAGGAAATGTTATTAATTCTTTAATTTTGTTAGGTGGTTCAGCATTTTTCAGTACAACAGACGGAGATAGCATAGTGGATTCATTTGGAATGGAATTAATTACATCTTGGAATGAGAATATGTGTGTGTCCCAATCAATATGTCTTTTGTGGCAGTATATTCGGCACAGTTTACCAATTTCTTTCATTAATCTTTCACAAGGGTTCGAAGAAGCGTGGTACTTGGATATATAGATCGGAGAAATGTTTCTGGCTCGTAACATGCGTGTCCATACGCTACTACGAAATTGAGATCCATTGTCAGAAATTACTTTCATTACATGCCCTACATGAAATAGAAAATGTTTTACAAATGCATTTGAAACAGTTTTGGCAGTAGCTTTGCGTAACGGAGTGAAAGTAACAAATTTTGAAGTGAGCTCAACAGCGACAAAGATGTAGCAAAAACCTCTGTTAGTTCTCGGAATCGGACCAAAAATGTCTACTGCGGCCATGTGTCTTAATTTAACAGGTATAATGGGATATAATGGAGGAATATGTGAAGTGGTGTCTGATTTAGCTTTCTGGCAAATTTTACAAGACGCTAAAACTCGTCGTATACGTTTCTCCATGTTAGTAAAATAACAGTTCTGTCTCAGTATAAGAAAACATTTTCGTGCTCCGTAATGTGCGTAACTTAAATGAGTGTACCAAATTAATTTGTTAACCAGTTCGTCAGGAATGCATAATAACCAATTGTTGCTGTCAGGATGAGAGCGGCGAAACAGAATGTCATTGCGTACAGTGTAGTGGTTCCTAATCGTAACATTATTCTTATCTTGCCAAAGCTGTTTAATTTCTTTCCACACGTTGTCTTTGTTTTGTTCTTGTGCTATGTCCTGTAATGACGATGAAATAAAGTTTTCAAATGCAACTTGCTGAATGTACATGACACTGAAATTTGTTTTGCAGAAGTTGGTTGCTACGTCTTGCTGATTGTTGCTGAGAGAACGCGATAGTGCGTCTGCTATAACATTTTGCGTGCCGGGAATGTGAACTATTGTAAAATTAAATTCCTGTAAATATAGTTTCCATCTACTTAATCTATCGTGAGTAAATTTAGCCGAAAGTAAAAATTGTATCGCTCTGTGGTCTGTGTATACGGTGGTATGTCTGCCATAAAGAAAATGCCTAAATCTCGTGAAAGCCCATACAACACATAATGTTTCCAGTTCTGTAACGGAATAATTTCGCTCAGCAGGTGACAAAATGCGGCTTGCAAATGCGATGTTTTTAATTACTGTAGAGCCATCTTCTTCAATTTCCTGAAAAATATGTACACCTAAAGCGGTGTTGGAACTGTCGGTGGCAATGGAAAAATTTCTAGTAAGATCTGGGTGCGATAAAAGTGGAGCATTCAACAGAGCATGTTTCAGGTTCATGAATTCAGAATGTGCTTGCTTATCCCAAGACCAAATACTGTTTTTACCTGTTAATTGGCATAGTCTAGGCGTGTCTAAAGCAGAATGGTGAATAAATTTACGAAAAAAATTAATTAAGCCCAAAAAACTGCGTAATTGCTTCTTCGTCGTGGGAACGGTAATGTCACGTAGAGCTTGAAGTTTTTCCGGATCAGGTGCAATGCCTTCTGCTGAAATTACGTGTCCAAGAAATTTTATCGAAGTTTTGCCAAAGTGCGATTTACTAAGATTAACTGTAAGTCCTTGTGCATGAAAAGTTTGTAACAGTTGTTCAAGAATCAGATTGTGTTCGGACCAGTTAGCTTCTGCGATAAGAATGTCGTCTACATACGTCGTAATTCTGTCTTTAAGTTCTGTCGGAAGTATAGTGTTCAAACCGCGAATAAAAGCTGCAGAAGAAATAGTTAAGCCGAACGGTAGTTTGCAAAATTGATAACAGTCGCCGAAACAGAGAAAAGCTGTATATTTCCTGCAGTTCGGATGAAGTTGAATTTGCCAAAATCCCGATTTCAAATCTAGTGTAGAATAAATAGCTGTACCATGAAATTTCTGTAAAAGTTCCTCTAGTGTCTGTGGTCGATCTGTTTCATTAATAATAATGTCATTAATGTGACGTGAATCAAGTACAAGGCGAAGTGAGCCATCTTTTTTCTTAACAATATGTAGCGGGTTTATGTACGGACTAACTGCTGGTTCTATAATTCCTTGGTCAAGCATATCCTGCAATTCCTTTTTAACCTGTTCTCTGTGAATATATGGGATAGGATAATGTTTAGCTTTAAATGTATCGTGCTGTTTGACTTGAAATTCATACATAAATCCGGACATAGTACCAGGAATGTTGTCGAAAACTGGAGCTTGCTGTAAAAGAATTTTGTGTAATTGCGTTCGTTCGTCGTCTGTAATTGCACTACTCTCTTTAACTTTATCGGAAATCATTTGTATTACATCGTAGTCAGCTTCGTCTGGAGTATTATAGTTGTGTACGTACGTATCCGTGAACAATGCGGGATTACAGTCTATGTCACGTGTTGCGGAAATGACCTCTGTGCGGTTGATTGTTTGTTCTTCCGCAGATAATGAGTGCTGAAATTCTAAAGCAAGTTGTACATTTTCATCCTTTAACATTAAATAAGAATTCTGAAAATCAATGACTGCGTCGTGTTGTACCAGAAAATTCGTGCCTAAAATAATGTCTGTTGTCAATAAAGGAACAATCCAAAAATTAGAGTGGAAAGTATGACCTCCAATACAAAATGATAAATGCGTCTGTAATTTAACGTCTACACCTTTACTCGATACTGCTCCTTTCACTTTTGTTTTGCCTAAAGGTAGTGTCGGATAGGTATTCTCTTTGTTGCACTCATTAAAAGTCTCCTCGTTTATTACTGATATTGGTGATCCGGAATCAATTACTGCTGAGAATTTCGATGAACCAATTTTAATTTCGATAACAGGATGTGAAATGGTTTTCTGAATAACTGGTCTTTCCTGTAAAAGAGTGTCTCTGATGTCGTCAAAAGTAATTACATTTTCGTGAACAACATTTTGCGTGTCAAAGGTAGTGCTTGTGTTATTAGAAGATGCGTCCTGTGCAGTATTTAGTCAGATTCTATCTGACGTGATATTATTATTAGAAGGATTCTGTGGCATTTCGACTATTTGAACTGTCCTATTACTTCTTCCAGACGTATTACGCTCTGGATGATACCTACTGTCGGGTTCATTCATGAGAATATGTTCTTGTTGATTACTTTGTCGCTGGTAAGACCGACTGTTATTAAACGTATGTTGGTAATTATGCTCATTATTTTTACGTCTATCGTGAAAGTCATTCCTATACGGTGCATTGCGATAGGAATTGAAATACTGTCTTCTCTGTACGTAGTTGTTTCCTTGCTGACGTACGTTACTATTTGTTGTATCAGGGACTATACGTGCACGCGGCGGAACATTAAAGCCTGGTTGACCTTGTGCATTCCATTGTTGGTTAGGTATGCTAACCGGCTGGTTTTGATGTTGTTGTTGTGAAATACCTCTATTGTTACTAAAGTGTGGTACCTGTTGCTGAAAATTTTGACGATATTGATAATTAGAATTTTGGCTGTTATTAGAGTTTTGGTAGTAGTCGTTCCTAAAGCGTCTGTTATCTTTCCTATTGAAATTACGTGTCTGATCATAATTGCTGTACTTTTGTCGACCTTGGTTATTATACGAAAAGTTTTTGTTTACAAAAGAATAATCAGATTGCTGTACTTCCAAGAGCTGTAAAAGATCTCTGAACGCTGAAATATTTTCTTTTTGCTGACCTGTTAGAAGTGACACTCGTAATGACCGTGGTAATTTAGAAATGCATAATTGTATAAGTGCGGATTCACTGTACGGTTCACTTAGGTACTGGTTTTGTTGTACCATGTGCTCAAAAAATTGCGTCACACTGGGAAAATTGGAGTTCTCGTAATTCGGCAAACTAATTAACTGATCTTTAATTCCGCGCTGTGTCGTCTTCGACCAGTACGCTGACAGAAAAGCATTCTAAAATTCCTCTACTGAATAGCATTGCCTCGCGATCGGTCTCATACGAGTTGCCGGTTCGCCTTCCAGAAAACTGCAAATAAATTCAAGTTTGTGTGTTACAGGCCAATTCGGTGGAAGAGCAAAGCTAAATTGCTGAATCCAATCCAGTGGGTGAATCTGCGTTCTATCGTTTTTGAAAACCTTAAACTTTCTCACTGACAGAAAATGTTTGTAGTCGAAATTATCATCTCTGTGTGATGGAACAGGTTCAGGATCGTACGAGAATCTATTGAACTGTGGTTGATCGGAATCTAAGTCCCGTACTCTCTGTAGATTACCCAAATTATACGCACTGCGTGAGTCTGACACATGTTCATAAAGTGGCGTCTGTTGTGGCATGTTATTAACTGAAATGTTTTTCATCTCTGTTACTTCTTGTTGTAAATTTGATAACTTCCTACGTAACGTGTTGTTAGATGAATCGATCTCATTAATTGTCTGCTGTAAATTTTGAAATTCAGGTGTTTGGATAAATGAAACCGGTGCAGTATCGTCTGATTTATTGTCATTAGTATTTTCGATAACATCAATACGACTGGCCAATTCATCACATTTTTCAGTCAGTATCTTAACCTGATCATCGGTTTTAGAATCAGACGCATTAATCTGTTTTTGCAACTTACGCGTAGTTTCGCTCAGTTTTTTAACATCAGCTTTGATGACATCGCAATCCTGTGTTAGATCTAATTGTTCGAATCTGTCTGTCACTGTTTGAATATTTACTGTGTGTGTATCTGTTTTTGATTTAAGATCAGAAATTTCATCCCGTAATTCCGCGTTCAACTGTTCTATGGTATTAATTTTGTCGGACACTGTAGTAATATTATTGTCTACATACGTTTTCGCCTTCGCAAACATTTTACGTTTGTCTTCTTGTCTTTGTGCAGTGATTGTTTCCATGACTTGTCGTTTTACTTTGTTTTGATCTTGAATAAATTTGCGGAAACGCGTATCACTGTTCTGTATGTGCTGATTAAAGCGCTCGTTAATCTGAGTGTTCTGCTGTTCGAATTTCGCGTCTATCTTTGCGTCCATAGTGCGCGAAAGTTCTACCGTCATTGCTTTAAACTCATCCCGTAATTGTGTAGCTTTTTCAGAGCATTGTTTAGCGACTCCGCTAATTTCGTCTCTGAGTGTTTCTGTTGCAGCTGTTTGCAATTCTCTTAGTTCTTGCGCAACAGATTTAATTTCTTCGCTATTTTTTTGTGAACAAGCTTCAATTTCCACGCGCAACTGTTCCTGAGTGTCATGACACTGCGCGGCAACGGCTCTAATTTGTTCACTAAGCTGTCTGGAATTGTCGTCTAATTTATCATTTAACTGTCTGGAATTGTCGTCTAATTTTTCATTTAAGTGTTGTTTGAGATTTTCATTATCTTGCTTGACCTGTTCACTAAGTTTGTCTTGTTTTTTGTCATTATTGTCAAGTTTTTCATTTAAGTGTTCGTTATCTTCCCTAATTTCATTAAGTTGTTTACTCATTTGTCGCAACAATGCCATAATTGGATTCGACTCAAAGTCAGCATTTCTATTCTCTGTGCTATTTAATGGTGGATCTGGAATTGTTTCACTTTCTGTAACCATTTGGTCATTTTGAGAATTACAAAAAGGTTTGTCAGTCGAATGTATACTGTCGGTCATTATTTCTGAATTAAATGGATCCGTCGTACTTTCACTACACTGACCATTTTCATTCGAAAAATTTGTTTGTATGTTACTTGAATTTTCCAAACCGGTTGTGTTAAGCTGGGTAGCGCTCATTACAATAGAGCGTCCAGCGTCATCAATTGTCGTCAAATTAACAGAAGAGACAATTGAGTTCGTTTGTTCATCATTAAGATAAAAGTCATCATTATTGGTTGGAATGCACTGATTGTCAGTGAACGCAGGATTGTCACAATTACTATCGGTCACGCTGTTTAAGTCGGTAATTTCGTTCATAATACCTCGCGATACACTATTCACAGTCTTTCGCGGCATTTTTGCAATAGTCACAATTATTCACAAAACAAATGAGCACAATGCAAAAGCAACACACAAATACAACAGAGCAACGAATTGTCGTTGACCTGTAGAAAGAAAGTCACAAGATTAATAAAAGCGTAGCGCCAAATCCTAATTATACTTAAGCAAATAAGAGCAGATATCTGACTGTTGTTCAAAAGACTCTCAACGAAATTCGATCCTGGACTGGGTGTCGCCAAGTGTAACCTCCCCACAATGAAATTTAAAAAAAAGACAATATTTAATAGAAATGGGAGCCGAGTATAACCTTGCCACCGAAATTTTAAAGTAAAGACAATATTATTTAGGAATGCTAATGCACACTGCTCTATGCATAACCTGCCCACAATAAAATGTACTGACAATGGCAACAAAATGTGAAATTCGCAATCTGACTCAAATATAAATTCTTCACCAAAAATTAAAGTCCGTTCAGTGACAAGAAAACACAATTAAACCGAAATATCGGTCTTTGGCCCTGTGTAAAACAATCAGAGTTAAAGTCTTACCTCAGAATAAATGGATGTCACATTTCTGTTCTTGTTGTTGCGCACCGCTTGGAGGAACTGCATTGCAAATAATAATATTCTCTTTTTTTGTGATTTTAGTGAAATTTTTCTTCAAAAGAAGTGGAATGAAATGGGAAGTGCAACGAAATCTTTAGTTCAATAAAAATTAAATTTTTGGAAAAATGCTTTTGAAATAAAAATTATTATTGGGGGACTTGTTGGACAATAATTACAATAAATAAAATTTTTCATTATCTAATGATTACATTAATTAACAGTATACCTTATTCACCATCTTGACCAGTGTTGCCGACCGCCTACATCACCCGCACTGGACTGCTATCACTGACCGACCGCTCTGCATGACGACTATTAGCGTACAGCACGCGACGACTACTGACAGAGTACTGCTCTCAACTAAACCGAGCTACCGACTGCCAAGACTACAGACAGAGTACTGTCGCCAACTAGACAGAGCTACAGACTCGCAACGACTGACTGACTGACTGAGAACCGCTCGCAACACTCGCGCGGTCAAGCGCATACTCTCTGGTCACAGATGCTACAATGCCTCGCCATCGCTGCTATGTTACATACGTGTTTCAACATGCTAGAGAGTTTTTTGCTGGTCAGTCAGTTACATCAGATCATGCACAGGGACACTTTCAACTGAAACGGCAAACAGTCTCGAAGACAGATGTAAGCCTGACGGTGTACTCAAAATCTGTATAAAACTATGGTCGTAATTCTAGTAAGGCCACAATGAATTCTTCAAACCTCGCACTTTCGTTAACGCCATTGATCTTAGGGAACTGGATTGTCTTTGTCAAAATGCGTCCCTTCTATGAGGCGATTTCCTTTTTTAAATGCATCCCCACCAAAGCAGAAAGAAGTTATCTTGTGTGCAGTCAAGCCCCCTTAAAATGCGAAGTCTGCGGTCCATTCCGGATGCTCTAATTTTCGTTTCTGCATTCCTTTTCCTTCATGAATTCAACTATAGCGAGATTCAAATGGAGAAATCGTTCCAGGCTAGCTCCCTGACTTAACACACTTTGCAAAACATATGAAGTCTCCATACTCATGGTTCATTTCCACTGAAAACTGTTGCCGCTGAAAATGGAACAACAGGTGTGAGTTCAGAAGTTTTGCTTTTCTCGCCAACAGTTTCTTCAAATGCTTCATACCTTCAAATTTAGCTCAAAGTGTGTCTCGATGTACCGAACGATGGCTCCCGCCTGTCGATCATTATAATTTTTTGCTCTTTCATTGTCGTCTAAAAGTTTAAATTCTTTCTGCATGGTACTACAATGTCGTTTCATAGCAAATAAACAGAGCTCGTCGCCTATGTGATTTGCGAATTCTCATTCTTTTCTTTTATTCCCATTCATATTAAAGGATTGCAACGATATATCACTAGACTGCCTCTTTATGTAAAAACAGCCACTGGAGCTGTGAAAATCCTTCATACCACGAACAAAGAGCGACACCACGATTCTGCCGAACTCAAGAGAGTTATCCCGACCGCAAAATACCTCACCGCAATGTTAAATGAAATGAAACGTCGCGTTGTTCCGGGTATTTACGAGAATGACCGAGCAAAGCCGAATGACAGACAGGGCCTTGGACGCACGCGGACCGCATGAGCTGCACACGTGAAGCTTGGCACGACTGTAACACAATTTCAAATAAACCGTCACACTGACGATGCACAGCAAACTGCGGAATGGGCCCGAAAATTTGTAGGTGAAATAAACAAACTTATCCCATCGTTCAGTAAGGAATTTGTTTTCAACTCCGACCAATCGGCGTTTTAACAGGAAACGTATATGAAAGAAACCCTGGAAATTAAAGGTACCAAGGGAGATCTATCAAGCTCAGTTAACGTCAGTACCTTAACGCATTCGTATACAATTATACTGGCTGTTAATCTGGACGGTAAGTTTGCTGGTAAGTTATTTAATGTGCTGCGAGGAATTGGAGATGCTCTGTCCCCTATGATTCTTTCGTATATGCGTGATGTTGCAAGGACAGTAGGCAATATTTACGTCACAGCAAGAAAGAAACTGATACTGGGCGTAAGGGAAGTGCAACTATGGCAAGAGCATTGGTTTTAGCCAATAGCTAGTCAAAATTGCTTTTGCTAAGTGTCTGGTCTGTGTACGAAAATCATACTCCCTTAGAGCAAACTGTCTCTCCAAAGAGTGTGTGACATTGCAGTTCATACCATCTGGAACCAATGGACAAATTCAGCCTCTCGATGTTTGTTTCTTCTGTGCCTATAAAACATATTCTCGTACTATCTGCAGTTACGCCTTGAAGGGTAGCCCATTTCACGATAAGCTCTAGACAGACTGTTTCTAAATCGGTTGCATGTCATCACATTCCATCAGTTCTCATCACCACGTCACACCAGTGAGATTCTGTATGCATTCTTTAAAAGTAGATAACTAGTTGAACGATCTGCATGGTTTCTAACTCCCAAGAAATTCGTCTTCCATCTTGATGGTGCGAACCTTAATGATCAATTCGCGGCTGTGACTGAGGAAGTCGGGATGAGGGGTACAATTAGCATGGAAGGTCAAGGCCCCTATAATGTCATTCCTTAAACACAAAAACTACCAAATCAATAAATTAACAATTTATTCAAAGACAATATTTATAAAACAGCTAAGAGACAATCAACACGTGGCCATCTTTAATACAAGGCAGCAAATTACAATCTCAAACTGTTTTAAAGAGATGAGCCACAGAGATTTCTATTCTTGAAGGAACACTAAACTACAATCAGAATGTGATTTTAAGAAATGTGGCTCAGATAATTTATTTAAAAAGGGCAATAATTCGCAGTATGAAAGTGATTAATGAAACGCACACCAGTTCGTTAAGAACCCAAATAACGCAATCAAGATAAAGTTACAATTTAATACAATTCGTTTCCAAGCAAATAATACATACATATATATATATATATATATATATATATATATATATATATATACCGTATATATACACATATACCGTACCTTTTGTTAACACCCTGTATAAATATAGGGTGAGTCACCTAACGTTACCGCAGGATATATTTCGTAAACCACATCAAATACTGTATATATATATGTACAGGATGTTACAAAAAGGTACGGCCAAACTCTCGGGAAACATTCCTCACACACAAATAAAGAAAAGATGTTATGTGGACATGTGTCCGGAAACGCTTAATTTCCATGTTAGAGCTCATTTTAGTTCTTCCACCTACGCTCAATGGAGCACGTTATCATAATTTCATACGGGATACTCTACCTGTGCTGCTAGAACATGTGCCTTTACAAGTACGACACAACATGTGGTTCATGCACGATGGAGCTGCTGCACATTTCAGTCGAAGTGTTCGTACGCTTCTCAACAACAGATTCGGTGACCGATGGATTGGTAGAGGCGGACCAATTCCATGGCCTCCACGCTCTCCTGACCTCAACCCTCTTGACTTTCATTTATGGAGGCATTTGAAAGCTCTTGTCTACACAACCCCGGTACCAAATGTAGAGACTCTTTGTGCTCGTGTTGTGGCTGCATCAACGCATCAGGGATTCCATGTGACAGAGGGTGGATGCATGTATCCTCGCTAACAGAGGACATTTTGAACATTTCCTGTAACAAAGTGTTTGAAGTCACGTTGGTAGGTTCTGTTGCTGTGTGTTTCCATTACATGATTAATGTGATTTGAAGAGAAGTAATAAAATGAGCTCTAACATGGAAAGTAAGCGTTTCCGGACACATGTCCATATAACATATTTTCTTTCTTTGTGTGTGAGGAATGTGTCCTGAAAGTTTGGCCGGACCTTTTTGTAACACCCTGTATATATATAGGGTGTTTAATACAAACCATACAAAAATGCATGGAAGTATGTTTTTTAACATAAACCTAGGTTTTTTTAAATGGATTCACGTTAGTTTTGTTAGCACATCTGAAAGTATAAACAAATACGTAATCAGTGCCGTTTGTTGCATTGTAAAATGTTAATTACATCCGGAGATACTGTAACCTAAAGTTGACGATTGAAACCTCCGACGTTCAGTTGCGTGTTGTAACAAACACGGGCCACGGTCGGCGAACAGCATCTGCAGGGACATGTTTACGATGACGACCGTGTTTACGAGTGTGGCTGTAGTGCACTGTTGTGGTTAGGTCTAGCTGTCGCAGTGTCCGCATGTAGCGCTTGCTGCTATTGTTATTCTGCATTCGTCTCCGCACGCAGACCAACCGTAGTACACCGTGTTACCAGACGTCTGTGGTAGTGTAGTGTTGTAGGAACTGTGATCATGGTGTATTCCAACTCTGAAAAGGCGGAGATGATTCTCATCTATGGCGAGTGTCGACGAAATGCAGCTGAAGCCTGCAGGGTGTATGCAGAACGGTATCCGGACCGAGGGCATCCAACGAGCCGCACATTGCAAAATATCTACCGCCAACTGTGTGTAACAGATATGGCCGCAGCACGCAAACGGGTCCGTAACAGGCCCGTCACAGGAGAAGCGGGTGCAGTTGGTGTGTTAGCTGCTGTTGCCATGATCCCACACATGAGTACACGGGACACTGCGAGAGCCAGTGGACTGAGTCAAAGTAGTGTCATGCGCATACTGCATCGTCACCGCTTTCACCCGTTTCATGTGTCACTACATCAGCAATTACATGGTGATAACTTTAATCATCGAGTGCAATTCTGTCAATGGGCATTAACAGAGAATGCGTTGCAGTTCTACCTGTTTACTGATGAAGCGGGTTTCACAAACCACGGGGCAGTGAATCTACGGAGCGTGCATTACTGGTCCGTGGACAATCCTCGCTGGCTCAGACAGGTAGAGCGACAGCGACCGTGGACTGTAAATGTATGGTGCGGAATCATTGGCGACCACCTCATTGGTCCTCACTTCATTGCAGGGGCCCAAACAGCTGCCACATACATCGCGTTTCTACAGAATGATCTGCCAACGTTGCTCGAAAATGTCCCACTGGAAACGCGTCGACGTATGTGGTATCAGCATGATGGTGCACCTGCACATTCCGCAATTAACACTAGTCTGACCCTTGACAGGATGTTCGACGGGCGTTTCATAGGACGTGGAGGAGGCATAAATTGGCCAGCCCGTTCTCCTGATCTTACACCTCTGGACTTCTTTCTGTGGGGTACGTTAAAGGAGAATGTGTACCGTGATGTGCCTACAACCGCAGAGGATATGAAACAATGTATTGTGGCAGCCTGCGGCGACATTACTCCAGATGTACTGCGACGTGTACGACATTCATTACGCCAGAGATTGCAATTGTGTGCAGCAAATGATGGCCACCACATTGAACATCTATTGGCCTGACATGGCGGGACACACTCTATTCCATTCCGTAATTGAAAACGGAAACCACGTGTGTACGTGTACCTCACCCCTCATGGTAATGTACATTTGCGTCAGTAAAAAAGACCAATAAAAAGGTGTTAGCATGTGTACATAATGTGCTGTTTCAGTCTCTTCTGTACCTAAGGTCCATCACCGTTCCCTTTGGATCCCTACGTAATTCGGTGCTCTCTGATACACACGATCGAACAGCGGAGGAGTGGTACTCAAGCGTCATCTTTATGTTACAATATCTCCGGATGTAATTAACATTTTACAATGCAACAAACGGCACTGATTACGTATTTTTTTATATGTCCAGATGTGCTAACAAAACTAACGAAGTTCCATTTAAAAAATCGTAGGTTTGTGTTAAAAAACATACTTCCGTGCATTTTTTTATGGTTTGTATTAACCTATTACACGAGCGCCTCTCCTCACGTTCGGTCTGTGGAATCGATTCGTCAGTATTTGATGTGGTTTACGAAATATATCCAACGGTAGTGTTAGGTGACTGACTCTGTATAGTTCTAGACATATTTTCAGGAGATGTTAAGTCGCTAATATTCTGTTCCTTAATTTGTGACTTGCGAGGAATATTGTTCTCTTCTGAAAACATACTGCGGCTATGTGATGTATAACAAAACAGCTTTTCGAACATAGTGCCGAGAACATTTGAAGGCGCCAAATCTCACATTTTGCAGTGGAATCAAAAATAATGTATACGTTTTTCTACATAACTTATTCACATCGAAAAAATGAGAAGATATTCTGATACCACAGAATTATGCTACCCACCTCATCACTGCAAAAAGTAATGAGACAAAATATAAAATAAATAATTTATTAAAAGCTTTCTGGGTGCGATTCTAGGAAACTGGCTGGCTCTCATTGCCATTAATGAAGTTTTGGTTTCAAGTGCCATTAATACCGAGCCACTACATTTTTTGTGGTAATACAAGTACAGCAAAACAGCAGTAGTAGTTTAAATAGTAGAACTGCAGTCAACAAAAACCGTTTCTTATATCATTTAAATTTTTTACTTGAGAGTAAATAAATTAAACTCAAGGAAAAAATCTCTCAGTATTGACTTCTGTTTCCTACAGAACTCCATTCTTGAGATAACATGTTGAGGAACGAACTGCAGCATCGTCGACTGGTCACTCTATTTTGCCACTGATGAACATGGCTTGTCTTTCAGATGATCTTCCCTATTTTTATTCGGTGATATTCTTCAAATCTTGTGTTTCAGAGTAAGAAATTTTTTATAGTTTTTTGAGGTGGATGAGTATGAAACACTTTGATGAAACTGCATTGGGAAATGTTACACGCCTGCATTGACGACGGCGTTTCAGCAGCATCTTTAAAATCAAAGAAGTCAGTTGTATGCATTGGAATTATATGGAATGCGTTAATAGATTTAGCTGATTCAACAATCTTGTGGAGATCTTGCGGAACAAAAGCCTTGCTAGCCTTTCTTTGTTTCTTTATAGTTGCAAAATCTCCGTCACAGTTCAAAATGCTGTGCCCATACACCATATACCTGTATGTTATCTCTTCAAACGTGCCATCTGGTAATGAATATTTCAAACATTTTCTTCACGATTTGACATTTGGAACATGTCCAGGGACATGCTACAGAGTAAAGAAAATACAATAGCACAGAAAACACGTTTTGTAAAAAAAATGGCACTAAGAACGTTTTCCATTTCTACTCTTAATTTTAGCCTAACAGAAGCAGCAGGGACAACAGTCCGTCAGTTGGTCAATAACAGGTTTAGGGGAGGGAGTGATAAGGACCTGCTCTTATCAGGTGAGAGCACAAGCCGTGGCGTGATTGTACTATTTATTCAATATATCAGTTACGAAATGAAACTCTCAACCATTGTTACATAATCGCCTATGAGCGGGAACATATCTGCTAATACTAAACTGTGGCCCAGGGAAGTACGATACGATCACAACTGCTCTCGGCGTATATTACTGAATTTGTGCAACGTATTAGGTATCCCAGATTTCTCGCACATGACACCCACACCCACACACACACTCACCCACCCACCCATACACACACACACACACACATACGTACACACACACAAGCGCGCGCGCGCATATGATATGTTATCCAGCGAAAATTGTGCTAAAAAATAAGGGGAAGGGGGGGGGGTAGCGTCAGGATAGGAATCAGACCACCAACGACCACTAACATTGGCTCACACCATGTATCATAGAGGACACCCGTAGTAGAACGAAAGAGACAAAGGGAAATACAAGGACTTTTATTTCTGGCTGAATGAGTGATGTCAGTCCTGTATTCTTTGTAACTGCTCACAAGGGAAGCTCCCCATCCCCCCCCCTCCCCCCCCTCAGATTTGGTGATTAAGATGGCCCAGAGGATAGTCTGTCAAAAACTCAAAACATTTCGCACTTTCAGCGTCTTCCCTTTCCAATTTATAGTTGTCACAGCCTGGGGCCTTGCTTGGAAGTGCTGTAAATTTTTTCTTTTCGTTGTTATCTGAGTTCTGCAGGTAAAGTATGTCGTTTTCTGTGAATGAAAGAGTGTATGCAGTGCAAACTTAAATCCGTACTGGTTCATTTAAGTCGAGAAAGTTTTCATCAACAATTCCTGAACTTCACTACTATTCCTGCAAAAGTAGTGTTCGTAAGTGGATAACAAAATGGCAATCCACTGGCGATGTCTCTAATTCTAAGCTTAACCGTAAGCCTTCAGTGAACTCTGGAAGTGGTTGCGAATATTTTACAGAAAGTTATGGTTAGCTCGAAGTTTTCGCAACAGGCAGTTGTTAGACCAACATCTTGTCGTTTTGTACTTGAGATCTTAAACCTGAAATTCTTTCCGCAAGTCGTGCGTTCAGGCATTACTAGCAACTAATAAAGAAAGAGTCTTAAGTATCAAGAGCAGTTGCTAAACAGGTCTTATTTTAATGTCACATATTCCAACAGCAGGTCATACGGGACAAAACTAGAGAAAAATTGCTATTATTTTACGGATAGTAGATATGAGGTCGTGGTTGTAAAAATCAGTGTAATTCAACATAGTTTATCGATCTAGATATTACGAAGAAAGATGGTCGCAATGCTTTCAAAGTATGTACGAAATTGACAACACAGATATTTTGATACACAGTAAATCTTGTCATCCACACAGCCAAAAACATACTACCTTTCGCTGTCTAACATATGGAGTTTTTAAAGTCCTGATGAATGAGCAAGACAGGAAGGCGGAGCTATTGTTGTTGTGGTCTGCAGGCCAGAGACTGGTTTGATGCAGCTCTCCATGCTACTCTATCCTGTGCAAGATTCTTCATCTTCCAGTACCTACTGCAACCTACATCCTTCTGAATCTGCTTAGTGTATTCATCTCTTGGTCTTCATTTAATATCCTCTCTACTTCGACCATCATCAGTTATTTTGCTCGCCAAAGAGCAAAACTCATTTACTACTTTAAGCGTCTCATTTCCTAATCTAATACCATCAGCATCACCCGATTTAATTCGACTGCATTCCACTGGAATATCACTTTGGCATGCAAAAAATGGTTCAAATGGCTCTGAGCACTATGGGACTTAACATCCGAGGTCATCAGTCCCCTAGAACTGAGAACTAATTAAACCTAACTAACCTAAGGACATCACACACATCCATGCCCGAGGCAGGATTCGAACCTGCAACCGTAGCGGTCGCGCGGTTCCAGACTGTAGCGCCTAGAACCGCTCGGCCACTCTGGCTGGCAATCTATTTTCTAAGATTAGTCGTAGGGTCAGTATTAAGGCTGAGCTAAACATCATAAAAAAGTTAGCCAGAGACACAAAAAAGTTAACGAGAGCTAACGATTACCACGAAAACAGTAAATAAATCAGTTACGAGAATAAGCGCACGAATGTGAAGGAGAATGGCGCTCGAAATACTAAGAGGGTCATAATTCCATACTTCGTAAATCTTCCTCAGGAAGCAGATCATATTTTCGAATCTTTTAAACAGAAAACAAAAGCAAACTGTTAGGTGACTCACCCTATATATATATATATATATATATATATATATATATATATATATATATATATATATATATATATATATATGGAACACGTTAAATGTTTACCAAACGGGCTGTGACGCCAGGGCGCCCTGGGCAAAAGGTGACTTAAAATGCCGGAAGCAGCAGACCAGCCGTCCAAAACAACACCTAAACTCCGGGGCCCAACCGGGAGTCATTTCCCATTAGACGGCTCGTCACAGCTTCTGTGCACCGAAGCAGAGCGTGACGCCGCTCCCACACACCCCAACTCGCAGACACTGGAACACAAACAGACCGCAGAAGACACAGCAAACACCAATCAAACATCAGTTAATATAAGAGATCAATAAACAATACCAATAAATGAAGAATCAGTTGCACTTTACTAATAGTGAATAAGTGCATTCAGATAAATGCACGCGTATTAAGTTCTGCGTACAGATGATTGCCTTTTACAGAGTACCGGCCATTACTGGTAGTTGAGTGAGGTCTTTCAAATAAATGCACGTATATAAAGACCTACGTACAAATGACTAGCTTTACAGAATACAAGTCTTGAGTAAGTGCTTTCAATAGAAGTGAGCCAAATGCAAGGGTCGTCGATTTGATGGCAATCAAAATACACTGAAAATCTTATACAGGTTATACACAAACTGCTGAATACTGTCTCAAAAAAACCAAAAATATAACACACACACACACCTTCGAGCTAATCAGCTTGCTAATAGTAATCCAACCATCGGATTTTTAAACAGAAATAGTAACTGCTGGTCTCCATGCGGTTACACACTCTGCCGGCTGCTGTTACTTCAACAACACGTACATTAGGGCAACCAAGCAACAAGTACACTCGCTGCAACGCAAATCGTTCAACGAAACGAAGGCACCAAAATCACTTGCACCTTCGATGGAGAACGTTGTTCGAGATGGTCTCCAGGGATGGGTCTCTCCGACAAAACAGGCACCAAGGCAATGCGACGAACAGCGCCCGGAGTTGACATCACGCAGGTCCACGACAAACTCGCGACCGCCTTACGAGGTAGACCTGCCGTGCCGCTGCTGGCACGTGCCTGCGCCTCGTAGCGAGTCCAACACCAGCTGCCCGAGCGCGAAAACACCGGCGAGTTCAAAACAGGTGAAAACATCCTAGTACAGCCGGGTAATCGATAGTGTCGCGCCAAAGGGCTGGTGTGCCAGAAAAGGCCATTTTTCATTCTGTGTTCATGGTGGAAGTTAATGATTTGCTCTGAACATTCCTTGAATGTCCGTTTTGCATAGAACGATATATACATCACAAAGAAGCTTGATCTCTACACCTGCCGGACACACATTTTCTGTCGTCCTCCTGATGCACATGGTGAGTCATTAGCAGCTAATACATTGAAGCGCGAAAGAAACTGGTACACGCGTGCGTATTCAAATACAGATATATGTAAAGAGGCAGAATACGGTGCCGTGGTCGGAAACGCCTGTATAATACAACAAGTGTTTGGCACAGTTGTTACTGGTGCTACAATGGCAGGTTATGAAGATTGAAGTGATTTTGAACGTTGTGCTATAGTCGGTGCAAGAGCGATGGGGCACGGCATCTCCGAGATAGCGATGAAGTAGAGATTTCCATATACAACCATTTCACTACTGTACCGTGAATATCAGGAAGATCCTACAAGAACAGAACGAACGACAACTGAAGAGAATCGTTCAGCGTGACAGAAGTGCAGCCCTTCCGCAAATTGCTGCGGATTTCAGTGATGGGCCACCAACAAGTGTCAGCGTGCGAACCATTCAACGAAACATCATCGAAATGGGCTTTCGGAGCCAAAGACCCACTCCTGTGCCCTTGATGACTGCGCGACGCAAAGCATCACACCTCTCCTGGACACGTCAACACCAGCATCGGACTGTTGACGACTGGAAACATGTTGCCTGGTCGGACGAGTCTCGTTTCAAATTGTATCGAGCGGATGGATGTGTATAGGTATGGAGCCAACTTCATGAATCTATGGACTCTGCATGTCAGCAAGGGAACAGTAAGCTTGTGGGGCCCTGTAATTACGTAAGCATATGCATCCATTCATGTCCATTGTGCATTCCAAAGGATTTGGGCAATTCCAGCAGGACAATGCGACATCCCACATGCCCAGAATTGCTACACAGTGGCTCCAGGAACACTCTTAAACACACCTACTAGCTACCAAACTTCCTAGACACTAACATTATTGAGCATATCTGAGACACACTGCAACGTGCTGTTCAGAAGAGATCTCCAGCCCCTCGTGCTCTTACGGATTTACGGACAGCACTGCAGGAATCATGGTGTCAGCTCCCTCCAGCACTGCTTCAGACATTTTTCGAGTACACGCCACATCGTGTTGCGCCATTTCCGCGTGCACGCGGAGGCCCTACACTATATTTTAGGCGGTGTTCCAGTTTCTTTGGCTCTTCAGTGCATTTTTCCTGTCATAGTTGTTCATACGCCATTTTCAAATGAGCCTTACTAAAGACTGAACTTGCGACCTCGCACTCACGGGATTCCTTGTTAGATAACTGACGATTGCGGTGAAATGAAGGGCTTGCTGCCGCGAAGTTAAATACACACAACAAAAAAAGTTCAAAAATGGTTCAAAGGGCTCTAAGCACTATGGGACTTAACATCTGAGGTCATCAGTCCCCTAGACTTAGAACTACTTAAACCTAACTAACCTAAGGACAGCACACACTTCCATGACCGAGGCAGGATTCCAACGTGCGACCGTAGCAGCAGCGCGGTTCCGGACTGAAGCGCCTAGAACCGCTCGGCCACAGTGGCCGGCTCAAAAAAAGTTTTGCATCACCTTGGTTCCGAGAGTTCTAAACCTGTACAGAAAATTGGAATAGAGATCAACGTAAACATCATTTCCGCATGTCTGGAGAACATGCTGGCCACTCTAGTCGAGCGATGTCGTTATCCTGAAGGACGTCATTCACAAGATGTGCACGATGGGGGCGCGAATTGTCGTCCATGAGCCGGCCGCGGTGGTCTAGTGGTTCTAGGCGCGCAGTCCGGAACCGCGGGACTGCTACGGTCGCAGGTTCGAATCCTGCCTCGGGCATGGATGTGTGTGATGTCCTTAGGTTAGTTAGGTTTAAGTAGTTCTAAGTTCTAGGGGACTGATGACCACTGATGTTAAGTCCCATAGTGCTCAGAGCCATTTGAACCATTTTTTGTCGTCCATGAAGACGGATGTCTCGCCAATATGCTGCCGATATGGTTGCACTATCGTACAGCCTTTACGGCACCTTCCATGACCACCAGCGGCGTGCGTCGGCCCCACATAATGCGAAACTAAAACAGCAGGGCACCTTGCTGCACGCGCTGGACAGTGTGTCTAAGGCGTTCAGCCTGACCAGGTTGCCTCCTAACACATCTCCGACGATTGTCTGGTTGAAGGCATATGCAACAGTCAACGGTGAAGAGAACGTGATACCAATCCTGACCAGTCCATTCGGTATGTTGTTGGGCCCATCTGTACCGCGCCGCATGGTGTCGTGGTTGGAAAGATGGACCTCGCCATGGACGTCGGAAGTGAAGTTGCGCATCATGCAGCCTATTGCTTAGAGTTTTAGTCGTAACACGACGTCCTCTGGGTGCATGAACAGCATTATTCAACATGATGGTGTTGTTGTCAGGGTTCCTCCGAGCCATAATTCGTAGGTAGTGGTCATCCACTGCAGTAGTAGCCCTTGGGCGGCCTGAGCGAGGCATGTCATCGACAGTTCCTGTCTCTCTGTTTCTCCTCCATGTCCGAACAACATCGCTTTGGTTCACTCCGAGACGCCTGGACAGTTCCCTTGTTGAGAGCGCTTCCTAGCACAAAGTAACAATGCAGACGCGATCTAACCGCTGTATTGAGTGTCTAGGCGTGGTTCAACTACAGACAACACGAGCCGTGTACCTCCTTCCTGGTGGAACGTCTGGAACTGACCGGCTGTCGGGGCCCCCGCGTCTAATAGGCGCTGCTTTGTTTACAGCTTTGGTCGGGTTTAGTGACATCTCTGAATAGTCAAAGGGACTGTGTCTGTGTTACAGTATCCACAGTCAACGTCTATCTTCAGGAGTTCTGGGAACTGGGGTGATGCAAAACTTTTTTTTGATGTGTGTAAAAATAAATTTTCCGTTACTTGAGTACAGTGGATTCTCTAACTAGATGGGATGAGCACACACGGAAAGAAGAAGAAGAATTTGACGTATTATACATTGGCACAAGTGTGTTAGTTACATAGACTGTTTCACTGTGGTCTACCACGAATTTCGAGCTTTTGCCAGAATAATGTCGGCAGACATTATTTGCTTCACATTGTAAACGAAGCTGGCCCAAAAATCATTTGTTCGTTCAGGATGTCCTAGGAAGAACGGTCAATATTCAGAGATTTGAGACGAACGATCATTCGAAGCAAAAAATAGTCTAGTAAACATCGACTATAAAACGCGTGCCTTAAGAAATGTTTCAAATAGCTCTGAGCACTATGCGACTTAACTTCTGAGGTCACCAGTCGCCTAGAACTTAGAACTAATTAAACGTAACCAACCCAAGGACATCACACACATCCATGCCCGAGGCAGGATTCGAACCTGCGACCGTAGCGGTCGCTCGGCTCCAGACTGTAGCGCCTAGAACAGCACGGCCACTCCGGCCGGCCGCGTGCCTTAAGAGCTATGAGCATTTCTTCATCTTCGGTACTGTGAAAGAATTCTCTTTTACTGGAAGCTCCTTGCTTTCAATATTTTAGGAGGAGATAGGAGAGACCAAAACAAGAAAAAAATGTCTAGTGAACATGAGCTCTAAAGAGTATATCTTAAGAGCTGTGAGTACTTGTTCAGTAGAGGAGATGTGTTTCACAGTAGCGGAAATGAACAAGCGCACGTAGGACTTAAGGTGTGCACTTTATAGCCCCTGTTTCGTGGACATTGTTTTCTTGTCCTTGTGCATACTACCACATTTCCAGATATGGAAGCCAAAGATCTTGCCGCGGAAGAGAGTTGTTTGACAGAATCAAAGATGAAGTGCTCGTAGCTCTTACGGTATGGCTTTTAGAGCGCAAGTGTACTAGACTTACCTGAATATTGACCATTTCTACTGGGACACCCTGTACATCCTCAGACCGCACGACATGGGCCACTAAGTGAAATACTTCCGAAGTCCGACAGTTAATCGTTTAATTCAAGGCCTGCTCCCTCCTCCTGTAATCTACTGTACAGAGTTTTTGTTCACTGCAGTATTCTTATACTACTTACTTTACGCGATCAGGCACAATGGACCGCGCGCTGCTTTGAGAGATAGCCTTCGCTTCAGCCTGTCTTCGGCTCCTTTCTGCCACCCTTCCAGCAGCCCCACTCTCTGAAGGTCTTTGGATACGCAGGCACTCCATCGAGTTCTAGGTCTTCCTACAGGCCTTCTGCCTATTGGCTCGGTGTTGATTACAGTTTTCGGCCATCGGTTGTCCTGCATTCGAGCAACATGCCATGCTCACTGGAGTCGTCGTGTCTTCATTATAGCCACGATGTTCGGCTCTTTGCCGCGCGGGATTAGCCGAGCGGTCTGGGGCGCTGCAGTCATGGACTGTGCGGATGGTCCCGGCGGAGGTTCGAGTCTTCCCTCGGGCACGGGTGTGTGAGTTTGTCCTTAGGATAATTTAGGTTAAGTAGTGTGTAAGCTTAGGACTGATGACCTTGGCAGTTAAGTCCCATAAGATTTCACAAACACATTCGACTCTTTGTGAACATCATGCAACTCTGTATTGTGACGAATCCTCCATTTTTCACTCTCATTACCGTAAACTGGTCCAAAACTCTTCCGAAGGACTTTCCTTTCAAATATCAGCAATCTGTTCAGATTTTGCTTGGTTGTATTCCAGGTGGCACTGCGTGGAATTTTCATACAGTTCTAAAAGTGATATCCCGTGATTGCACTAAATCTATCGTTTAGCCATTTCTAGCATTATGTGGCTGATCGCAGTGAAGGATACTGTGACTTTAGCAACAACCATTTTAATACTGTAAAGAGATCCCCCTCATTGCTGGATAAATTTCTGCGGACGCCCATGGCCATGCAAGTGCTTTTGATAATATCGTCTGCCACAGTCGCTTAATTGTATATTTCTGTGGTTAACATGCAACGTTTAGTATATATTAGAGCAAAGGCAGGTTGGTTTTTGTTCTCGTGGTAACCGAATATAGAAACATTCTTTGTCAGTATCTAACTGATGCTTACTTTAGATTTTGAGAAACTGGCCAACTTCGTTGCCTAGAACAATGAAAATCACAGTTTGACAAAGGGTAAAGTTTGAATCTTCCATCTGACAAATTCAGAAACAAAAATGAAGACCTAAATATTCCGACGTCCCTTTCTTTTCCGTACTACCTATATTCATGTTTATAAACTTGTAGAAAATTTGTGGTAAGAGCTTATGGGACCAAACTGCTGATGTCATCGGTCCCTAAGCTTACACACTACTTAATCTAACTTACGCTAAGGACAACACACACACCCATGCCCGAGGGAGGACTCGAACCTCTGACGGAGAGAGCCGCGCGGGCCGTGACAAGACGCCTGAGACCGCGCGGCTATACACTTATAACTAGCAACTACCGGTCCTAGTAAGACAGTAGAATTTCACGTTTCTAGTTTTTGAGCAAAGAGCCAAAATCGGCAGGGCAAAAAACTGAATCCGTTTCCCGCCTTCCCTTCTTTAGTAAAATGGTTCAAATGGCTCTGAGCACTATGGGACTTAACATATGAGGTCATCAGTCCCCTAGAACTTATAACAACTTAAAACTAACCAACCTAAGGACATCACACACATCCATAACCGCTCGGCCACCGCGGCCGGCCCCTTCCTTAGTAGTTAAAGAAATTCCAATTACTGTAGTAGTCATCCGCTCTTCACCTGAAATCGTCAACGACAACATATATAACTTTACCTGTCTTATGATTTCCTGAACAGTTGCAATTCCAGCACGAAAGGTATTGCAAGGCTTTAAAAGACTGAGGAGTGGACATTTATGTGAAAATGGTCGGAATACAGAAAAGCATACGCGGTTTTTCTTCAATTTGTGGTGTATTATGCCATGTTGTTTTCAGAAGTAAAGTATTGCTAATCGCACGTCGTTTTAGTTTTCAGCAGGTGCAGTACGAAATAAATGGAAAAGCTTTTGTGATATATTTATGAGTTAATTTGACTACCATTCTAAAGCTATCATAAGTACACTGCTTAGTACTTAGTACCACGTTGTTATCAAAACATCGTCATGAAAGCATCTATATACTCCCAACATAAACATACCCCTAAGCCAAACTGTCTTAACGCCGAGGGCAGGAAAACACGGTGTACATTCGGTACGTTTAAAGGGGATGGTACGGGTCCGCATTGTATTTGGATGACGTTTGAGGGATCACTTGCGTGCTCTATTGGAGGGTGGTTTCACTGGAGTACGTGCAATTGTACTGTGCATTATTGAGCTAACAAAATGAGTACAGAGAGTAGACGACCGCGAAGACGGTTGGGAGGGATTGGGGCAGGGGTGCATATGGAGCACAGATTCTTTAATCATAATAGAATTCTGGCGCATTTTTTGAAATGGTTGTCTTAGATTCTACTAAACTGCTTACCTTACTCAGCATTACTCACAAAGATGGGAAATACTCTGGCCTTAGCAGTCGCAATAAAATATGGATTTGTTATTACGTTGTCAAGTTGTTAACGAGAAATATTATCGTTTGCTTGGCGCGAAGGCTGTTTCGTCAATGTACTTTGGCCGAGGCGGGTGAGAACCTGCAGAGAACATAGCCAAATTAGACTGCCTAAACTTTTCTCTGGCTCTTCCTTGTACAGCCCTTAACGAGCTGCAGAAAATGACAGGACAAACATTGCGGCGCACGGAAGCCAGCGCAAATTCCCAGCATAAAGTAAACATCCGCTCCTAATTGCTAATTCCCACAAGGATTACCCTTACCTTGCTGTGCAACTTAATGAAAGCAGTATTTTGACATTTTCCTGGTAAAGAGGGGGACGGGGATAGGTACGGAATTTCTTCTCTTGGAACTGGAACATTCTCAAATTCTATGGGTTGGAACACGGAGCAACATGCACTTGTTTTAGAGTTGCGAATTCAGTAATACAGTTGACGTGGCTGCACAACAAAGTTTAAAACGGGGAGACAGACAGTTCGGTTCAGTTCTAGACTGTCAAATCGGTTTTACCTATTAATCGTACGGTTGCTTGCTCTTAAAATATACAGCGTGCCCCAGGAGGAATGGACAGTATTCAGGGATATGACTGGAATGAACATTCGAAGCAAAAAAGTCCAATGAACATGGTGCTATGAGCAATTGTTCATCTTCGCTGTTTCAAAACAAATCTGTTCCACTGAACAAGTGTTGATACCTCTTAAGGCATGCACTTTAGAGCCCATGTACAACAGATAATTTTTTTCGTGTTTTGGTCCATATTACTTCCTCCCTAAAATATGAAAAACTAAAAACTCGCGGTAGGAGAAATTTGTTTCACAGGTCGAAGATGAATAAGTGGTCATCACTCTTAAGGTATCAATTTTAGAGCCCATGTTTACTAGCCTTTTTTGCTTTGAATGATCGTTCCTGCCTTATCTCTGAACGCGGACCAACCCCCCAGGGACACCCTGTATATTATGCAACTTTAATTATACCAGCCACAGTAGAGGCAAATGGGGTAAAAGTAATTCAACAAATCCATTAAAATGATCACACGTGAAGCGTTGTAGGTTGTAGGCAAGCAATGTTATAGCATCCGCGCTGAAAAACCTTTTTTTTTTTATTGTAAACTTACTTCCTACCTCTCTACTTTGAGGAGCATTAAAAAATGCTGTATTTGGTAGTTACCGTTGTTGCAGTCATCTTTTTATATTTTAAACTTTTAATGTTAAGTGGCAGCCTAACAGTATTGGTAGCGTATATGAATAAAAATATCTTTAGTGAATATTTTGTTGCTTTATTTTCCAACCTGTTAGATACACTGGATTTAATCATACCTAGAAGTCTTTTCAAAAAGGTTTATATAAACAGCTTAAAAAATCTACTGGGCATATGCTAACGAAATCTCTTACCTTTTCTGTGTCAAAGGAATCAACATTCCAAAAATATTTTAAATATGTAACTGTTGTTCCTTCGAGATAAAATTTGTCTCTGCCCCGGCTAATTTTATTCTTGGTATATGATACGTTCTCAAACTCACGGAATGTGCTGTATAAGAAGTGGCAATTTAAAATCTTGCCCTCTCTTCGGTAAATTTCTGCTTTCCCCATGTTGCTGAGAGAAACCGCAGACAAAATAAACAACTAATAGACTCTAAAGGCAAAAACGTGAAATGTGGGAGCTTAATGATAACTGTCGCACAAATAACGAATGGTTCCAGTCTGTCTGAATCCAAAATATTCCTTAAACATCTCTTACCTTACACATCTGTTAGTCCACTCCAGTAAAAACTGAAGCAAATAATTTTAATTAAAATTGATATTTCATGTACGAAGGTAACGAAGAGCAATAACTTACCTACATCTACATCTACATCCATACTACGCAAGCCACCTGACGGTATGTGGCGGAGGGTACCCTGAGTACCTCTATCGGTTCTCCCTTCTATTCCAGTCTCGTATTGTTCGTGGAAAGAAAGATTGCTGGTATGCCTCCGTGTGGGCTCTAATCTCTCTGATTTTATCCTCATGGTCTCTTCGCGAGATATACGTAGGAGGGAGCAATATACTGCTTGACTCCTCGGTGAAGGTATGTTCTCGAAAATTCAACAAAAGCCCGTACCGAGCTACTGAGCGTCTCTCTGTCTCTTGCAGAGTCTTCCACTGGAGTTTATGTATCATCTCCGTAACGCTTTCGCGATTACTGAATGATCTTGTAACGGAGCGCGCTGCTCTCCGTTGGATCTTATCTATCTTTTCTATCAACCCTATCTGGTACGGATCCCACACCGGTGAGCAGTATTCAAGTAGTGGGCGAACAAGTGTGCTGTAACCTACTTCCTTAGTTTTCGGACTGCATTTCCTTAGGATTCTTCCAATGAATCTCAGTCTGGCATCTGCTTTACCGACGATTAATTTTATATGGTCATTCCATTTTAAATCCCACATAATGCCTACTCCTAGGTAATTTATGGAATTAACTGCATCCAGTTGCTGACCTGCTACATTGTAGCTAAATGATAGATGATCTTTCTTTCTATGTATTCGCAGCACATTACACTTGTCTACATTGAGATTCACTTGCCATTCCCTGCACCATGCGTCAATTCGTTGCAGATCCTCCTGCATTTCATTACAATTTTCCATTGTTACAAACTCTCGATATACTACAGCATCATCCGCAAAAAGCCTCAGTGAACTTCCGATGTTATCCGCAAGGTCATTTATGTATATATAGCAACGGTCCTGCGACACTCCCCTGCGGCACACGTGAAATCACTCTTACTTTGGAAGACGAAACTCTTCAATCCAATCACACAATTGACCTGATAGTCCATAGGCTCTCACTTTGTTCATTAAACGACTGTGGGGAACTGTATCAAACGCCTTGCGAAGTCAAGAAACAAGCTATCTACCTGGGAACCCGTGTCTATGGCCCTCTGAGTCTCGTGGACGAATAGCGCGAGCTGCGTTTCACACCATCGTCTTTCCGAAACCCATGCTGATTCCTACAGAGTAGATTTCTAGTCTCCAGAAAAGTCATTATACTCGAACATAATACGTGTTCCAAAATTCTACAACTGATCGTCGTTAGAGATATAGGTCTATAGTTCTGCACATTTGTTTGACGTCCCTTCTTGAAAACGGGGATGATCTGTGCCCTTTTCCAATCTTTTGGAACGCTACGCTCTTCTAGAGACCTGCGGTACATCGCTGCAAGAAGGGGGGCAAGTTCCTTCGCATACAAATAGTTTCAGTAGATCGGTGAGAGTCGTACAATCCTCTCTGATAATCGTTGATATCCTTTGCTTGGATGATCTGAGTCCGTAGCTCGTGGTCGTGCGGTAGCGTTCTCGCTTCCCGCGCCCGGGTTCCCGGGTTCGATTCCCGGCGGGGTCAGGGATTTTCTCTGCCTCGTGATGACTGGGTGTTGTGTGATGTCCTTAGGTTAGTTAGGTTTAAGTAGTTCTAAGTTCTGGGGGACTGATGACCATAGCTGTTAAGTCCCATAATGCTCAGAGCCATTTGATGATCTGAACAAGTACAGCAATCGCGTAATATAATCTTCAGTTACCAAAACGTACAGAGTCATTGCGAATGTCTTTTAGGCGAAGATGTAGCGTTCCTGTGAGTTACACCTATCTTCACTACGGCGGACGCCAATGTAGGTGAGCTATCAACGTTGTAGGTGAGATATCAACGTGTCTGAAAGCCAAGCAGATATTCCCGACTTCTGTTCTCGAGGGATGTTTCTTTGGTGGGAGGACCGATGCACGCAAACTGGTCAAGGTACCTAACAAGTTATTTGAATAATTAAGTAACGTCTGCTGACAGCGGCCAGTACAGCGGTATGCTTAGCACATGCCACTGCATATTGCAGCCATATGACACCAAATCGCAGACAGTGATAGGAGGAAGGGGAGGGACGACATTATGAGGTTCCCCGGGCCTTGTTCAGCTGGATCTCGACCACATGAAAATGTCAATATATTCAGCGTCAGTGAAGCGCCATGTTCTAAAAATCGAGCACGTACATGTGAAGGAACACCATTAAAAGCAGGGCGGAGAGAGAGGAGTAGAAGAAGAAGAAGAAAATCACCATCGAAGATGTTCTGAAATAAACCGGAACGCATGTGGCCTAAGAGTTTTATTACCGTTGCAAAAGACGGCATGCAACCTGTGGTACTTGAAGAACACACTATTCCCTTTGGGGCGCTGTAGATCGTCTACATGTCGTACCTGGCGCTCATGAGAACCTCCACCGCAGACGTAAGTAATGGCAATGAGACAGTGACAGTCGTTTTTATGGAATTTGCGCACTAAGATAGTTCGACGTGGAGAAGTGAAGGGATGACAGAAATGAGGTGTCGTGTTTGGATGCGGCGTGAACGTATCGTGAATGAAGTTGTCCGAATTGTTGATGTGTCAAGAGGGACTGTATAATGTACGAAGGGCGTTCAGTAGGTAATGCAACACATTTCTCTTGAAAGCTGGTTGATTTTATTCGGGATTCCGAAACGCCATATTATTCGTCTCTCTTTTGGCTTAACAAAAAAACCTGTCTTTCAATATACTCTCCGTTTAATGCCACTGCCTTACGCCGCCTTACTGGGAGGGCCTGTATTCCCGCATTGTATGACTCTACTGGTCGACGTCAGAGCCAATATCTTGCTCCATCAATACCCTGCCCATCATCCCTGTACTGCTTCCCGTGGAGTGCGTCCTTCATTGGGTCAAACAGATGGAAGTCGGAAGGTGTGAGATCCGGGCTGAAGGGTGGGTGAGGAAGACGTGTTCAATGAAGTTCTGTGAGTTCCTCTTGGGTGCGCAGTGTCGTCTGAGGCCAGGGTTGTTATGAAGAATGAGAAGTTCTTTTGCATTTTTCTGGGGACAAAAACGTTGAAGTCGTTTCCTCAATTTCCTGAGGGTTGCACAATACACTCAGAATTGATCGTTGCACGAAGGGGAAGGATATTAAACAGAATAGTCCGTTCAAGAGTCCCAGAAGACCGTCGCCATGACTCTACCGGCTGAAGGTACGGCTTTGAACTTTTTCTTCGGAGGAGAGGTGGTGTGGCGCTAATCCATGGATTTGCCGTTTCCTTTTCGGTTCGAAGTGATGAACCCATGTTTCATTGCCTATGACGAAGTTCGGCGAAAAATTATCACTATTAACCTCGTAACGCACAAGCAATTCAGCACAGATACTCCTTCGTTGCTCTTTAAGACTAGATAGCCCTTCGTTGCTCTTTATGGTCTTCTGTTTGGTGGGGAGGAACCCAGCGGGCAAACACACATCTTTCAGTACCCAAACTGGTGGACGAGTGTGTCAGCACTACCAACCGGGACGTCTAGTCGAGCAGCGAGGTATTTGGTTGTGATCCACATATCATCTCGAATGAGAGTGTCCGCACACTCCGACACTGGAGGAGTCACAGCTGTGTACGGTAGGCCGGCACGCGGGAGATATGACAGGTTTGCGCGACCTTTTTGCGTTGATGGCAGAGACCTCGACCAACGACTCACCGTGCTTTTGTTTACTGCCAGATCTTCGTGGATATTCTGCAAGCGATGAATATCTCCGATGCTCCGATTTTCCGTCAAAATAAGCTCAGTGACATCTCTAGCCTTGAACCTCACCTTCGTTACCGACACCATTTTGAAGGCTACAAGTTTTTGTGTACACACGTTCTTACTGTTACTTTGTTTGTTACATGGTCCAGTGATACAACAACAGCTGAATCGAACATCATTTGCAAAAAGCATGTACTCAAACCAGGAAAAATCACAATGTGTCTTCTGGTGTCACGAGATACAGTCACCAAAAACAGTCCATAGAAGATTGCAGATGGCAAATACAGACAGCCATCAGATGTTAAAAGCATCAAGATGTGGTATGCGAACTTGAAGGGAACAGGGAGTGTCTGTGAGCTCGCTAGAATCAGCAGCCCTGGTCCTAGTAAGCAGACAATTCACACAGTGAGAGACGCCTTCGTGAGAAATCCCAACAAGTCAGTCCAAGATGGATCAGACATGGCGGTACCATCAACTGCCCTCCGCGTTCACCGGACGTAACACACCTGGATTTCTTCCTTTGGGACAAGGACCAGGTTTACCGAACACCAGAGAACGACGTCGCAGCATTACGGCGCAGAATTGCTGACGTCGTAACATCCATCCCTGACGAAATGTTGACCAGCACATGGGTGGAACTGGAATACCGCCTGGACATCCTTGAGGCAACGAAGGGACACACGTCGAAATGTATTAATTGTACGTGTGAGCACAAAAACTTGAAACTGCTACCTGCGCTTCAAGATAACAGATACGTGTCTGTATCTCATATTTCTGCTTTATGCTTGTTTATAATCAGAAAAGACTTCTGGGACCGCCTTGACATACAGCCTCTCTTTGACTCCACGCCAGAACATTTACACGCTCCAATTGCAGCCCGAGGGAATTTCGCACAATACTGAACGATACAGCGAAAGTTCGTAGTGTCAGAAATCATCACCTATGGAAAAGACCCAACTCAGAATGAAATATCAAAGGTCTTCGACTGTCTTATCTGGCCATATCCACGGATGCGAAAAAAATCTGAAGTCACATAGAGACATAAAAGCGTTTGCGTCTCTCTTACGCTAAGAGATATAAAAAGCCTGCTTCGCTATGCTAAAGACGTTATTGGCAAGAGCAGACAGGCTGTATACAGTGATCCGCAGCAACGTGGCTCGTCGTTTTGTGTGGCAGGCCATTTGAACTCTCGAGGATAGGTTCGAGAAACGTGACGCGTCCGGCTGGTACATCAGAGCAGATCAGCTGTCGCCGAGACTACCTGGAGAGTAAACATGAAAGGAGATAAGATAACATGAGTGTCGTGGTGCAGGCGGCAAAGTCCTGGTACAGCCCAATTAATGAGTCTGTCGAAATAAGGAAGTAGTAAACTCTTATAAACGAGGACAGTTTCAGCTGAAGCACGGGATGGAGTTCGGCTGTTTATTAAGATATCGCCTACCATCTCAGTCCTCACAGTCGAACAACAAAATGTGCATATGTATTTCACAAAACAAGGACACGAGCACACGGAAACAAAAGCGCCCCAAGGCGCCAGAAATCTGAATCATGCAAACTAACGTGTATATTAAAATGGTTCAAAAGGCTCCGAGCGCTATGGGACTTTTCTGAGGTCATCAGTCCCCTAGAACTTAGAACTACTTAAACCCAACTAACATAAGGACATCACACAAATCCATGCCCGAGGCAGGATTCGAACGTGCGAACGTAGCGGTCACGTGGTTCCAGATAATGTATAAATTAATTTATTTTTTAAATAAGGAAGTCCTGGGCAGAAATCTGTGCCTCAGATGATACGAGAGGCTGCATGCGTGTGTGACTGAAGTACTTGTTTGTAAAATGTTTGCGTTTAATAACACACATCTATCAAAGGCGACATATAGATAAGCTACTAATGTATGGTGCAGCAGTGTCGCCCGGAAAGCATAACGAAAGTACAGAGGAAAGTCATGTGTCACCCTATTTATCTGGAACGTATCATTGATTACCAGAAACTGGTACGTTCAAGCCACAGAGAGTTGGTTCTAGTCGCAGAACTTTTCACGCTGTACAATCTCAAAAGGCGATGTGTTGTGGCAGAAGATTCATCAATAAGGGCGAGTCAAATGTCCCATGAAATACACTCCTGGAAATGTAAAAAAGAACACATTGACACCGGTGTGTCAGACCCACCATACTTGCTCCGGACACTGCGAGAGGGCTGTACAAGCAATGATCACACGCACGGCACAGCGGACACACCAGGAACCGCGGTGTTGGCCGTCGAATGGCGCTAGCTGCGCAGCATTTGTGCACCGCCCCCGTCAGTGTCAGCCAGTTTGCCGTGGCATACGGAGCTCCATCGCAGTCTTTAACACTGGTAGCATGCCGCGACAGCGTGGACGTGAACCGTATGTGCAGTTGACGGACTTTGAGCGAGGGCGTATAGTGGGCATGCGGGAGGCGGGTGGACGTACCGCCGAATTGCTCAACACGTGGCGCGTGAGGTCTCCACAGTACATCGATGTTGTCGCCAGTGGTCGGCGGAAGGTGCACGTGCCCGTCGACCTGGGACTGGACCGCAGCGACGCACGGATGCACGCCAAGACCGTAGGATGCTACGCAGTGCCGTTGGGGACCGCACCGCCACTTCCCAGCAAATTAGGGACACTGTTGCTCCTGGGGTATCGGCGAGGACCATTCGCAACCGTCTCCATGAAGCTGGGCTACGGTCCCGCACACCGTTAGGCCGTCTTCCGCTCACGCCCCAACATCGTGCAGCCCGCCTCCAGTGGTGTCGCGACAGGCGTGAATGGAGGGACGAATGGAGACGTGTCGTCTTCAGCGATGAGAGTCGCTTCTGCCTTGGTGCCAATGATGGTCGTATGCGTGTTTGGCGCCGTGCAGGTGAGCGCCACAATCAGGACTGCATACGACCGAGGCACACAGGGCCAACACCCGGCATCATGGTGTGGGGAGCGATCTCCTACACTGGCCGTACACCACTGGTGATCGTCGAGGGGACACTGAATAGTGCACGGTACATCCAAACCGTCATCGAACCCATCGTTCTACCATTCCTAGACCGGCAAGGGAACTTGCTGTTCCAACAGGACAATGCACGTCCGCATGTATCCCGTGCCACCCAACGTGCTCTAGAAGGTGTAAGTCAACTACCCTGGCCAGCAAGAACTCCGGATCTGTCCCCCATTGAGCATGTTTGGGACTGGATGAAGCGTCGTCTCACGCGGTCTGCACGTCCAGCATGAACGCTGGTCCAACTGAGGCGCCAGGTGGAAATGGCATGGCAAGCCGTTCCACAGGACTACATCCAGCATCTCTACGATCGTCTCAATGGGAGAATAGCAGCCTGCATTGCTGCGAAAGGTGGATATACACTGTACTAGTGCCGACATTGTGCATGCTCTGTTGCCTGTGTCTATGTGCCTGTGGTTCTGTCAGTGTGATCATGTGATGTATCTGACCCCAGGAATGTGTCAATAAAGTTTCCCCTTCCTGGGACAATGAATTCACGGTGTTCTTATTTCAATTTCCAGGAGTGTACATAGTTCGGATAAAGCCGTGTGGAGAGCACTGATGGAGCAGCAACTTCACCCTTCTCATAAGTAACGAGTGCTAAGAATGGGACCAAATGACTTCGAACCAGGGTTCAGTCCTGTCAGTGGATTATGTTGTAATTCACTATCTGATCAAAGGTATCAGGACTTCTATTAGTAGGCTTTAACGCGGGATGTAACCACCCTCGGCCTTTATGAGGCCTTGAAGTCTTTTGGGGACACTTTCAGTGAGATATACGAATGACTGTCGAGAAACGGCGGCACATTCTTCCTCAAGAGCTGAAAGCAGAGGAGGTAATGACGCTAGACGTTGGGGTGTAGAACTATGTCCACATCCTGTCTCATCCCAAAGATGTGCCATTGTGTTCAGGTCGCGACTCAGGGCAAGTTGATTCCATTTCAGGAACATTATTGTCCACAAACAATTGCCTCGCAGATGCTGCTTTATGTTAGGGTACATTATCGTGATAATATAGTCCTCGTCTCCGAACTGTTGCTCTGCTGTATGCAGTGCACGACGCTGTAAAATATGCTTGTATTCTTTCTCATTTAGCCTTTTATTAAGGGGAGACGGAAGGCAATTTTTATCCCTATTCTGCCAATGCTATTTTACCCATTCAATAGGTACACTTTTCAAAAGAACTATAAGTGATAAAACAATGAAATTTTTACAGCATATATATAACATGTATGCCCAGTTTACAAGTGCAATGAACATAATACCTCTTATGGTTTTGAAGAAAAAAAAATTTCATTCTTTCACTAGTAAAATTTAACTTTTTTTGTACATAAATTATTATAAAACAGTTTCTGATTGTTTGGCGGTTCTCAATGTACTTGTAATAACTTATTACCATCTGCAGTACAAATTGACCAAATTTCATGCTTCTAACCCCATTAGTTTATCAAATTATGGTACCTGAAAGTAAAAAAAATGTGGGTTTGAGAAAAATCTACTTAAAGTTTAATATTGCAATTCTAGTATAGTTACTGATGAGAATTACTTACCACTAATATTTTCCTGTTCCATACTAAGCATCATGTGAATCATACTGATCTTCTTTTCTTCTCTTGGTCCCTCTTCTTTTCTGTCTGGCTCCTTTTGTGCATTTTAAATTAGCAATATCAGCTTTGCGGTTTCTCTCTTTATCTATTTGCACCAAGGATTTTGCAGTATTTCCACTAGATTTTATGCCCAATAATTCCAAAATATTCAGTTTTTCTGATTACACCATCACTGAAGCATAAAATACACTCCTGGAAATTGAAATAAGAACACCGTGAATTCATTGTCCCAGGAAGGGGAAACTTTATTGACACATTCCTGGGGTCAGATACATCACATGATCACACTGACAGAACCACAGGCACATAGACACAGGCAACAGAGCATGCACAATGTCGCCACTAGTACAGTGTATATCCACCTTTCGCAGCAATGCAGGCTGCTATTCTCCCATGGAGACGATCGTAGAGATGCTGGATGTAGTCCTGTGGAACGGCTTGCCATGCCATTTCCACCTGGCGCCTCAGTTGGACCAACGTTCGTGCTGGACGTGCAGACCGCGTGAGACGACGCTTCATCCAGTCCAAAACATGCTCAATGGGGGACAGATCCGGAGATCTTGCTGGCCAGGGTAGTTGACTTACACCTTCTAGAGCACGTTGGGTGGCACGGGATACATGCGGACGTGCATTGTCCTGTTGGAACAGCAAGTTCCCTTGCCAGTCTAGGAATGGTAGAACGATGGGTTCGATGACGGTTTGGATGTACCGTGCACTATTCAGTGTCCCCTCGACGATCACCAGTGGTGTACGGTCAGTGTAGGAGATCGCTCCCCACACCATGATGCCGGGTGTTGGCCCTGTGTGCCTCGGTCGTATGCAGTTCTGATTGTGGCGCTCACCTGCACGGCGCCAAACACACATACGACCATCATTGGCACCAAGGATGAAGCGACTCTCATCGCTGAGGACGACGCGTCTCCATTCGTCCCTCCATTCACGCCTGTCGCGACACCACTGGAGGCGGGCTGCACGATGTTGGGGCGTGAGCGGAAGACGGCCTAACGGTGTGCGGGACCATAGCCCAGCTTCATGGAGACGGTTGCGAATGGTCCTCGCCGATACCCCAGGAGCAACAGTGTCCCTAATTTGCTGGGAAGTGGCGGTGCGGTCCCCTACGGCACTGCGTAGGATCCTACGGTCTTTGCTTCCATCCGTGCGTCGCTGCGGTCCAGTCCCAGGTCGACAGGCACGTGCACCTTCCGCCGACCACTGGCGACAACATCGATGTACTGTGGAGACCTCACGCCCCACGTGTTGAGCAATTCGGCGGTACGTCCACCCGGCCTCCAGCATGCCCACTATACGCCCTCGCTCAAAGTCCGTCAACTGCACATACGGTTCACGTCCACGCTGTCGCGGCATGCTACCAGTGTTAAAGACTGCGATGGAGCTCCGTATGCCACGGCAAACTGGCTTACACTGACGGCGGCGGTGCACAAATGCTGCGCAGCTAGCGCCATTCGACGGCCAACACCGCGGTTTCTGGTGTGTCCGCTGTGCCGTGCGTGTGATCATAGCTTGTACAGCCCTCTCGCAGTGTCCGGAGCAAGTATGGTGGGTCTGACACACCGGTGTCAATGTGTTCTTTTTTCCATTTCCAGGAGTGTAGAATTATAAACACCAAACTTGAAGCGAGTTGGCGCAGTGGTTAGACATTGGACTCGCATTCGGGAGGACGACGGTTCAATCCCGCGTCCGGCCATCCTGATTTAGGTTTTCCGTGATTTCCCTAAATCACTCCAGGCAAATGCCGGGATGGTTCCTCTGAAAGGGCACGGCCGACTTCCTTCCCCATCCTTCCCTAATCCGATGAGACCGATGACCACGCTGTCTGGTCTCCTTCCCCAAAACAACCAACCAACCAACCAACCGAACTTGAGTGTTGTAAGCTGAACAAATACAGTTTTCGGTAACCCGTTCCAAATTCACAGATTCATTTAAATTTTGGGTTTTCCCATGAAGACATTTCTGTAACAAGGTAACTTTACAAAGGTCTCTAAATATGGGTTTAATTTCATTCATTACTGATGCAGGTAAAGAATGTTTGTGGTCATATCTGGCACTTCTCCTGTACTTGCACCAAGTGTCAGGATCATTCAGGCAAAGACCGTGCGTCAGGAAAACCGTCATATCTCACGAAAAAATTGTCCTATTTATATAAAACAAAAACTGTTTCACGCAAGAAAGACCAGGCATTTCAAATATGCTAAAATCTAAAAATCGAATTTTTGAAGCCCACCTGCCTTCCGTCTCCCTTTATACGCAAAAACGGGGGGACCTCACCCTAACCACGAAAAACACCCCCATATTATAAAACGACTTCCTCCGTTCTTCAATGTTGGCAATACACCTGATCTCAGGTAAAATTGTACAGGCATTCGCCAAAATCAAACCCTTGTTTCGGATTGCCTCACGGAACAGCGTGGTTTGTCACTCCAAATCACTTACTTCAAATCACTTACTTGCTCTGATACCACCTGAACAAGCTGGATTTAGACCCTATAGAAGCTGCTGTGAACAAGTGCTCTCCTTGACTACTTACATAGAATCTGGATACCAAAAGAAACTTAAAACTGGAGTAGTGTTCATTGACCTGTCAGCAGCATATGACACAGTGTGGTGTGAGGGCCTATTATTGAAATTTTTGAAAGCAATACCTTGCAAAACTCTAGGCAACCTCTTAAGTAACATGTTAAGCAATAGGCGGTTTAAAGTACATCAAGGAGAAGAGAAAAGCAGATGGAATGTACTCAGTGACGGATTACCTCAGGGCTCTGTTCTTGCTTCAGTGTTATTCAACCTCTACACAGCTGACCTGCCGCTTTTGACCTGCCGAAAATTTCAATATGCAGATGACCTGGCAATTTCATATCAGAGTGAAGACCTCTCTGAATGTGACGAACACCTAACGAACAGCCTTACTAAACTTTATGAGTATTTTGAGACATGGTGACTGAAACCAAATGTTTCTAAAACCGAGGTAAGTCTGTTCCACCTCTCTAACCGCCTTTCATCAGCAAAGATCAGTCCACAGTTCGGTCCTCTTGGCATAGTCAGGTACAACGAAAGCCCAAAATACCTGGGAGTCACTCTGGACAGAACCTTCACATACAAAAAACACCTTTCCAACTTGGCCAAGAAGATACAAACACGAATGAACCTTGTGAGAAAGCTGGCAGGCAGTACATAAGGAGCAAACACGTCAGTCCTCTGAGGAGCATCCCTTTCACTGGTATACTCTGCAGCAGAATACTGTGCACCAGTTTGGCTCTGAAGCGCCCACGTAGTGAAAGTAGACATCCAACTGAACTCAGTTATGAGAGTAATTAGTGGTACAGTCCGGTCTACACCTACTTGCTGGCTACCAGGGCTTTCAAATCTCTGCCCACCAGACCTGCGTCGAAAGGCTGCTCTTTGCAACCTCTGTCTGCAAGTTTCTGAAATCAGCTCGATCCTTCTTCATGACGATTTGCTATCACTGCCCAGGAAAAGCCTCAAATCTAGAAGACCAGCATATGAAATGGGAGTCCAAATGCTATCCACAGGACGCAGTGCGGAAACGTGAGTGGCAAGCTTCAAGAACCCGAAACCACGAACTTGTAGACAATCCAACAGTTCCAGTTTCAGGCTTCCACCAACCAAGGGAGGTGTGGGTGCGGTTAAACAGATATCGGACTGAAGAGGGTAGGTGCAAATACAACATGCACAAGTGGGGCTTTCCAAGTGACAGTGTGTGTGACTGTGGTGACACCCAAACAATGAGCCACATTGTGAATGAATGTCCAATCAGACGCTTCGCTGGTGGCATTGAGAAGCTCCATCAAGCATCACACGAGGCACTCCGCTGGATCGAGTCCATCAACATCCGAGTGTAGTCTGAGCCGTCTTAAAACTTGTGTACTGTATATTATTTCACGTGTTCATTTTTATATATTTTTCTTTGTTTTGCTAAATGTGTATTACTGTAATTGATGCATACGATAATAGTAATAACTTACTTCCAGCGCTCCACTGTGCAGTGGCGTCTCTCTTTACACACCTGTCACTTGTCATTGACTACGGAAATGTGTGGCTTATGAATAGTTGCTCCACCATTGTACCCCATTCCTTTTAACTCCATACGCGCAGTCATTGTGCTCGGTGAGCTGCTGGTAGCTTCCGCTAATTTCAGGAGATCGTTTACAACCACTCTCCACAACCCGACGCCCCCTGTCCGTCAGTACATCAGGTCTGCCAGGTCGTGGGTTAGCTGCGGTCGTTCCTTCCAGCTTCCACTTCACAATCACAGCGCTAACAGTCGACTTGGGCAGGTTTAGAAGGCGTTAGTACAGTTCCTGAATTTGACAGTGTCTGTAAAGTCCGACGCAGTCTTCCTTCGGACAAGCATGCATGTGCGAAGGAACAGACACTGCTGACGATTTATAGCCGTATTAAAACATGAAACGTATTCGCAATTTGCCAAGGAACTTCGCATCGACCTTTACAAGCACTATCAAATACAGACACTGCACTAATGTATTCCATGCCAAAGCCAGGTCAACCTGGCGAGAAAAGTAAGTAAGTCTCTCTCTCTGTGTGGGAATCATATAATTGTACGAAGCAGACATGGGGACGTGTGGAAGTTTGGTTCTGTCTTGAGAACGTGCTCGCATAGCCGAGGCTCGTAAGAGGGCTGCTTCTGTGTTGGCAGCGCTGTGTAGCGCTTTGCATTGGATCTCTGACTGCGCTTTCTTTGTAAGAGACTCTGTGGCTGGTTGGACTCGTTGCAAGTTAATCGCCAGTACTGTTGGGCGGTTGGAAGTTAGTCGCCAGCAATGATGGATGTTAGATGTGAAAAGTTAGCATTGATGGAGGGTAGAGGTCTGAAGTGTTAGCGTAGGCCACCGGTCTGTACATGTTCGACTTGGAGATTGAATATTATCCATGATTATATACTTTTGTACTAGATGTCAATGACGATTTATATTATTGTCTGAACTGGATGTCACATTATTAAGATAAAAAAAAAACATTATTTGGTTTGCAACAAAATCTTTCCTTTGCTAACCACATGCCTATTAGTATTTAGTGGCTTTAGTAGTTAGAATCTTTTATCTAGCTGGCAGTGTTGCCGCTCGCTGCATTACAGTAGTTCGCGTAATGAAGATTTTTGTGAGGTAAGTGCTTAGTGAAATGTGTAGGTTATTGTTACGATTTCTTTTTAGTCAGGACCATTCTTTTGAATTAATTATTTGACGTCAGGTTATCTTCTTTTCGAGCAGTCGGATTGCGTTGCGCTAGAATATTGTGGGTCAGTGTTGACGTGATAAGAAAAAGTAAAGAGTACGTACAGTTTTACTCAGCTGTTTCAGAATTAAATAACGTAGAAGTTTCATCTTCTCAGTCAGTCTGCAATTTAAGTACAGACACACACATCTAAATAAAGAAGTTTCAAGCTGGCCGGCGCAGTAACTCAGCGTGTCCGGTCCGATGGTTAGTTGCTTTTGTAATAATAAAAAAAAAAAAAAACCTGAGTGAATGGATCAACGATGAATTTGAGCGGGTGTCATTGGACATCCGCTCCGAACAAACACAACGAGCAATAACTAACAGATCAACTAAAAAAAAATGGCAGTTAAAGCGGCCGCTCACGTAAAGCGGAAAAGTCTGGGTTCGAGTCCCAGTCCGGCAAATATTTTGTTTCCACTAAATTGTGTAGTTGTGGTGGTACCATATTCGCAGTTTCCGAATACATTTCAATCTTCAGAAGGGCTGAAATATCGCTTATGATTTGTTACTAAGGTAAAATCAAATGACTCGTCAGCTTTCAAAGTCACTGAGCTGTCCTGAGCGACTTGTTCTGCTGTTAGAGTCTCTACTACAACACGATACTTCTGATTTCTTTCACACTGGCGGGTCCGCCTCCCGTGACATCTAGTGGTTCATTCCGCATTACCTAGGAGGTGTTCGGATACTTTTGATCTGATAGTGCACACTCACTGAGGCCGACAGCCGTCATTTTGAACAGTTGTTATTAGCTTCATTTTAACTGCAAGCTTTAAGTTCGTTATGAAATGAAAGTATGGCATTGTTGGCCGGGAGGCCCCATTCGGGGGAGTTAGGCCGCCGTATTGCAAGTCCTTTTTAGGTGACACCATATCGGTGACTTGCGAGTCAATGATGATGAAAATGATGATGAAGGACACACAACACTCAGTCCCCTGTCGGGAATCGAACCCGGGTCCCCTGCGTGATTGGCGGTTACGCTGCCGCTACACTACGGAGGCGGACAGTTCGTTATGTCGATAAAAAAAACTAAATATTCACTTTCGACCATTAGTTGGTCGTCTCAAGGTACTCAGTTTAGCAACCTCTCTCGTCTGTATGATTTTAGGTGAACTGGGAAGATAGGGACTGAGGCGGTTCTCCACAGACATGACGAGAAGGAAATTTACGAAAAACAGTAACTACAAAAAGGAACATGGTGATAAGGCACGTGTTTGAACAGCAGGTAGCAACTTCCATGGTATTAGTGGGAGTCGTTATAAATTTATAATACAAAAATTCTGTGGGAAGACAAAGTTTGGAATATATACAATAAATAATTGAATACTTGGGATGTAAGGGCCACATTGTGATGAAGAGGTCGCCACAGGAGAGAAAATCTTAGCGGGTCACACTAAGCAGTCACAAGACTGACGATAAAAAAAATCACTTCGAAAGAAGAGCAGGTGGACAGGGGGTCCTAACAAAAAGAGCGCAGGCCGCGTGCAGAAAATTTGCGCACCTGCCCCGTAGCCCGAGCAGGTGTTCTGTACGCCGCACCTGCCGTTTCTGGATTCTCGAGAAAGTGGGCGATCAGTCGCCCTCGCGTTTTGTCTTCTGTGCACGTAACTTGTAACAATAACGTACAGACTCTGAGAAAGGCGATAGCTCCACCACTATTCACAATATTTCCAATGTTTTTCAACAAAGGACTGCAAGTAGATTAATTATGGCCATCGCCACTCTTTTCCAGTATCATAGATTTTTACTCGACTCCACCTGAAGGAAGATCAGAAAGACAGAACAGCCTGACAGAGCCTAATGGCTCCAGTTTTTCTTAAAACCCAAACAAATGACTAGAGAGTATTCTCAGGCTCCAGAACCCTCTAGTATGTGACGGCCTTGTCCTAGTCACATACAACGCAGAGACTGAAACAGCGGAAAGCGTTCTGTCTACTGCCCTTAAACGCCTCCCAACCTATGACAGTACATCACTGATGGTTACAATGTCTGTGTTTATACAGTGTCTGTATAAGGAACAGTCACTGTCACTTACGTCAGCTATGGTAAACATTACAAAATAGACTCGCATTCTGCGACCAAGCAAGCAGCTGACGTCACTGAATAATCGCAGAATGAGAATCTGTTTCGTAATATTATAGCCTAAACTAGTTAACGCCCAACTTAGCAGCTGTGCGGTTTTTATCTGAGAAATAACGAAACTCATTACAATATCAAAGTAATGCGGTTAGTTAGCAAACTACAGACAGACATTTGTCTCTCCGGAATAGAAGGGGTATTCGGAAAGTAATGGAAACCAATCTGAAATTAAAAAAAAAAATATATTTGCAAGAGTTAGCTACAACTTCCAGCTACTCATATACACAGTCGCCGCTCCGACAAACACATTTGCCATAGCACTGTACCAACTTTCCAATACCCTCGTCATAAAAGGCAGCCTCCAGTGCTTTTCGGTAATTCTCTACTCTGGTCATCAGCTCATTGTCTATGCCAAAATGTTGTCTTCTTAGCCAGCGGTTCATGTTAGCAGAGTTGAAACTCAAAGGGGTCCAATTACGGGTTGTGTTGTGGGAGATCAAACGCTTCCCACTGAAAACGCTGCAGGAGCGTCTTCATTTCCCTTGCAAAATGCAGCTGAGAATTGTCTTGAAGAAGGAAAGGCATGACAGTTATGTTATGTGGGCTGCATAGCTTCAGGTAAAATTTCTCATCGGGCCCTCGTAATTGGCGAGAGACACTGTTTTCTAGGCATCTTTACGTGGTCACTGTGCGCTTAGAACTGAAAAGAGCGACGTGACGCTATCGATGGGCGTGAAAAGCCTCATGGATTTTCACAGTGGTTTCCATTTCGCAGCCGATCGGAAGTTACTTTTTGAATAGGTCTCGTATATAGGTGTAAAGCATGGGAGTACTCTCAGTTTTAAGGAATTCAGTATGAATTGCAAATAAACCCTAAGTCAAGTAGCAGTAGCCGACCGATACTCAAGCAGCGACAGGGAAGTCACCGATTTTGTTACTTTTACGAGTTCTTAACCAGGGACGAATTTTATAATATCATCTGTGTGCTTTAAATAGTTTAGTTTCTTTGGTTTCTACGCGTTTATTTAATATCTAATATCCATAGTTCTCGCATTTTCGTTTGCGTCGGAAAGTAAACCAATTTTGTGACATTACAAGTTCCTAATCGGGGTGAATTATTTAGTTTTCACCTGAGTGCTTCGGTAGTTAGGTTAATCTAATTTATTAGACACAGCTTCCTCGTTTTCGTCAATGTCTACAGTAGAGTTGCGCAGCACGTGCCAGTAGTCAGTTTATCTGCATAGTTGGGTTTTCCATGGTCTTTAGTATGGACAGGAACTGCGATTGTTGCGTGCGGATGCGAGCCGAGTTGGTGACACTTCGCTCTCAGCTTCAGGCTGTGATGGCTTCGGTTACACAGCTTGAGGCTGCAGTGGATGGCACCACTGTTGTGGGCCGGCCGTGGGGATCCAGCGGACGTCCAGCGCGTCAGAGTCTCCGATCGGTCCTCACCAGTGGTCAGCCCAGGTACTGCTCTCACTGAGGCTGACCCCTCACCTGTGATCGAGTGGGAGGTCGTTCCGGGGCGTAGTAGACGGCGAAAGACTTCCTAGGCGGCCGCACGTAAGGCCTCCCCGGCTTGTCTGACAAGCAGGTTCCTGGTGCTGTCTGTGGCTGACACTGTCGCTGAGCCAGATGCTGTCGCCTGTCCTGTTTCAGAGAAAACCTCTCAGCCTGCAAGATCCGGGCAATCACAGAGGGTGGGATTATTGATAGTTGAGAGCTCCAACGTTAGGCGCGTTATGGGGCCCCTAAGGGCCCTGCCGCACTGGGATGCCACGGCATCTCTGCTGGCAGAGACGCCCGATACAATACATGGGGCTCAGTGGGGCCTCCCGCACCTGGCATCCACCTGACGCTGGCAGCAGACCCGCCGCTCCAAGCCTCTGCCACTGAAACACAGGGCGGCTTACGGGAGCTCTCGCACCAGGACGCCAGCACACCTGCCACGCGCTACCTGCCGCTCACCTGTGCTCACTTTCGTTGCAGTTCTGCATGCGTGCCACCATGGATAGTTTCTATGCGGAATCTTGTATATGTGAAATTCAGGCGAGACCAGCAATTTGGGACACATCATCCGTGGATTATTCGAACCGCGAACTGAAAAAAACGTGTTGGGAACAAGTTGTTGATATTTTCGGAGGAAAAGAATCGTCTTTGGAAGTGAAGAAAGA
Organism: Schistocerca serialis cubense; assembly: GCF_023864345.2. NCBI lineage: Eukaryota > Metazoa > Arthropoda > Insecta > Orthoptera > Acrididae > Schistocerca > Schistocerca serialis. Next base: position 394,928,610 of record NC_064646.1, on the reverse strand, counting down.
ACTCGGTAAGTGCTTCAAAAACATTTTATTTTTCATTACTAAAGTTTACTGAACGTAAGTACTTTGCCACTTGAGGGGATCATGATTAACAAAATACTCTGAAAATTTGTCTCTCACTGCAAGTGCAGATCGACCGCTTCTGCCTGAATGCCTGTACATTCATTGTTCTCAATACCAATAACTTCAAGTGAGTCTTCATAGACGAATCCATCTCTTGCACATACAAAATTATGCACAGCACAACAAGCTTTAACTATATCTTGCGCAAAATCAATGCCCACATTTAGTGGACGATGAAAGATTCTCCACTTGTTGGAGAGGATAACAAAGGCACATTCCACATAACGCCTAGCCCTGGATAATCTGTAATTGAAGATCTTCTTCTCGTAACTAAGATTATTTCCACCGTATGGACGCATCAAATTTTGACTCGTGCCAAAAGCCTCGTCTCCTACCAACACATAAGGAAAAACAGCTGAATGTTTTTCTGTCAGTGGTGAAGCTTTAGGTATCTTCAGGGAATTGTTCATTAGTTTCTTGTAAAACAAACTGTCTTTGAAAATTGCCGAATCATTACTTTTTCCATAAGCTCCGACGTCTACGAAAGTAAAGTTATATTTAGCTACTAGCTCCTCTACGTCCATTTCGACACTGAGCGAGCGCAGACTGAAGGAGTCCCCCCCCCCCCCCCCCCCCCCACCCCGTGGCGTCCCTGCTGGCAGCCCAGCCGCACCGGCAGAGATGCCGTGGCATCCCAGTGCGGCATTGCCCTTAGGGACATGGCTACCAAGAAGGGAAAGAAAACGAATGCGTACTCCGTGTGCGTACCGGGCGGAGTCATTCCAGATGTGGAACGGGTCCTCCTGAATGCCATGAAGAGCACAGGGTGCAGCCAACTGCAGGTGGTTGCTCACGTCGGTACCAATGATGTGTGTCACTCTGGATCAGAAAAGATTATCTCTGGTTTCGGGTGGCTAACAGAAGTGGTAAAGGCTGCCAGTATTGCTTGCAAGATGAAAGCAGAGCTGACCAGCTGCAGTATAGTCGACAGGACCGACTGCGGACCTCTGGTACAGGGCCGAGTGGAGGGTCTGAATCACAGGCTCAGGCGGTTCTGCGACAGTGTAGGCTGCAGATTCCTCAACTTGCGCCAAAGGGTGGTTGGGTTTCGGGTTCCGCTGAATAGGTCAGGTTCCACTATACGCAGGAGACGGCTACGAGGGTAACAGGGGCTGTGTGGCGTGGACTGGGCGGTTTTTAGTTCAGAGGGTCTCAGGGAAATACAAGAAGGGCTTCATTTACAAAGGGTAAATTGTCGTAGCTGTGTTGGGAAAGTACGAGCGCTCCAAGCGCTAATAGAAAGCACTGATGCTCAAATCGTTACAGGCACTGAAAGCTGGCTAAAGCCGGAGATAAGCTCAGCCGAAATTTTTGCGAAGAACCTAACGCTGTTCCGGAAGGATAGGCTAATCACGGTTGGCGGTGGCGTGATGGTTGCTGTTAGAAGTAGTTTATCTTGTCGCGAAATTGAAGTAGATACTGCCTGTGAGTTTGTATGGGCAGAGGTCATTGTTGGCAACCGTTATAAAATAATAATCGGATACTTTTACGAACCTCCCAATTCAGATCATACAGTTGCTGAAAGGTTCAAAGAAAACTTGAGTTTAATTTCGAACACGTACCTGACTCATAAAATTATAGTTGCCCTCGATATGTTGGCGAAAATACATGTTTAATTCCAGAGGTACGCATAAACATAATCCGAAATTGTGCTAAACGCATTCTCTGAAAATTGTTTCGAACAGTTATTTCATGAGCCCACGCGAATAGTAAACGGTTGTGAAAACACACTTGACCTTTTGGCAACAAATAATCCTGAGTTAATAACGAGCATCACAACGGATACAGGGATTAGTGAACACAGGGTTGTCGTAGAGAGATTGAATATTGTAACTCCCAAATCCTCCAAAAATAAACCAAAGATATATGTATTCAAAAAAGTAGATAAAAGTTCACTTCACGCCTTCCTGAGAGACAATCTCCACTCCTTTAAAATTAATAATGTAAATATATTCCAGATGTGACTTGAATGCGCAGAAATAGTATCGGCAGCAGTTGTGAGATTTGCACCAAATAAATTAACAAACGACGGAGCTGAACCTCTTTGGTACACATAACGTGTCAGAACACTGTTGCAGAAACAACGAAACAAACATGCCAAATTTAAACAGTCGCAAAATCCCCAAGATTGGCTATCCCTTACAGCAGTTCGAAATTTAGCGCGGACTTCAATGCGAGATGCTTATAACAGTTTCCGCGGCAAGAAGCAATGGAGATACTATCGAAGATAGTGCTGCCAAAGCAGAGTTACTAAACACAGCCTTCCGAAATGCGTTCACAAAAGAAGACGAAGTAAATATTCCAGAATTCGAATCGAGAACAGCTGCCAACATGAGTAACGTAGAAGTAAATATCCTCGGAGTAGTGAAGCAACTTCAATCACTTAATAAAAGCAAGTCTTCTGGTCCAGACTGTATAAAAATTAGGTTCCTTTTGGAGTATGCTGATGCATTGGCTCCATACTTCAACAATCATATAAAAGCGTTCGCAAGCACGTTGAGAAGCAGTAGAAACTCTCTCCGCGTGTGTGCAAATATTATCTTCCTGTAATGTAAGCCCAGGATGTCTTTCCATGAAGGGCAACAAAATGGGACGTAGAATATCGTTGACGTGCCGCTGTTTTGTAGGGACGCAACGGATGACAAACAAATGGCTCCTGCTATGAAAATAAATGGCACCCCAGATCGTCACTGCTGGTTGTTGGGCCGTATTGCGAGCGACAGTCAGGATGGTATTCCAGTGCTGTGTGGGGCGCCTCCAGACACGTCTTAGGCCTGAAACATCATTCACTGGGGCAGATTTGCCTTCAGTGATGAGTCCCACTTTGAATCACCAGCGAAGATGTGTGTGGAGACGACACAGATAGCACTGGGATTCCAACTTGACTATCGGCCACCGTAAGGCCATACTGCCAGGAGTCATGATCTGGGTTGCGATTTCATTGTATAGCACGGCTCCTTCGGTTGTCATCCGCGGCACCCTCACAGTACAGCATTACGTCGACGATATCTTGCGCCACGTCTTGTTGCCCTTCATATCAAACTATCCTGGGCTTACATTTCAGTAAGATAATGTCCGGCAGCACACTACGAGGGTTTCTACTGTTTGTCTTCGTGCTTGACAGATCTACTGTTTGTCTTCGTGCTTGCAAAACCCCACCTTGTCCAACAAGATTGCCGGGTCTCTACCCAATGGAGAATATTTGGAGCCCAATGGGCAGGGCCGTCCAACTAACTCGAGATTCTGACGATTTAACGCGCCAATTGGATAGAATTTGGCACGATATCCTTCAAGAAGCACTCCGTCTTCAGTCCAAAAGTGGCCCACCGGGACCATCCGACCGCCGTATCACACTCACTGAGGATGTGGATAGGAGGGGCGTGTGGTCAGCACACCACCCTCCCGGTCGTTGCGATGGTTTTCTTTGACTGGAGCCGTTACTATTCGGTCGAGTAGCTCCTCAATTGGCATCACGAGACTGAGTGCACCCTGAAAAATGGCAACAGCGCATGGCGGCCCGGATGGTCACCCACCCAAGTGCCGGCCACGCCCGACTGGCTTACCTTCGGTGATCTGATGGGAACCGGTGTATCCACTGTGGCAAGGCTGTTGCCATATCCTTCAAGAGGACACCCAAAAACTCAAACAGTCTATGCCAAACCGAATTAACTGCTAGCACAAGGAGCAGAGTTGGATCAACGCGTTATTGACTTGCTCAATTGGTAAATCTCTTTCTCTAGAATAAATCATCAATTTGATCTTAAGTTGTAAACATTTGTTTGTCTGTACATGGACATTACACCTACCGATTTCCGTGCTATTTTGCTAATTCCCTCCTGGTGCGGCTTCGTCACGATGGAGTAGCAACCATCTTCTACGGAAGACTAACTGTTTCAAGAGATACTGGATGCACCATACTATTGCTAAACACTTTTTCATTTCTGTGTAAAGCTCATCTATGTTGAAAGGTGTTTCCGACAGGAGAATAATAATAATTTCATGTAATTTCGGAAGTCGTGGTTGAGTTTTAGTAATGTTACACCACATTTCCACAATGTGACGCAGACAGCGGAAACTGAAAGCATACTGACGATGCATCTGACAGGATTATCGAAAATGCCGTAGGCGACTGGTTGATGACGATTCTGTAATACGCCAGAATGAGGATGCTGCGTGTCAGATGTGACGCAGATTTCAATCTTCTTGGTTGTAGTTAATGTCATCACACATACTGTCGAGACGTTGTAACTTGGGCTTACGGAAAAATTACTATCGATCTACTTCATATTTTGTGACAGTTGAATGTAGTGACAAAGACGGACGGCCAACGATAAGCTGACACTGTCACAATGCGTGTAACCAACATAGAGGAAAAGTCATACAATGCAACTCGAGTGTTTGTAGTTCCAGTACATCAATCACTGACGGACCGTCGTATTACAGCGGACAGCAATATTATTTCCTTGTAGCTCGCTTCTGCCAAAGCGTTACTGGTTCCTTTTGCCGTTAAGTGAATGAAAAGCAATGAATTAATTATTCAGATTTGGGTTAGGACTTTTAATTATTCAAACTTTATTTTCCAATGTTTTGCTCTGAACGGCCAAAAAATTCTCTGCAGATATAGAGGACCCATTTTCGTCCTATCTACTGAATAGCAGACACCTCAGAACTAACAAAGAACAATAAAGGAATTTTATTAAAGTAAACTTTGAAGCGAAAAACGTTTTTAATTTTTGTATGATAGCTTAAAATCTGAATGACTAAGTAAAATACGTTGTCATTGTCAATTGCTAATATATTGTAACTAGGGGATATGGTCAGTTTCAAATAATGACCGAGACTATTCGTTTTTTAAATACAATCTACAGTTCTTGTGTATTTTGAAGGAGCCCTCCTACATTCAGTAATGTTGTGAGGGCGCATATTGACGTATCATTGTTAATACCAGAAATAATGACGAACAGTATTGATGGCCCTCAAAGTATTCTTAGTACTGTCAATGCATACTAAACGTGTAAGTTCAAGCATTGACGGTCTGACAATATTCTTCACTCAGATATTGACAGAGATCCATGAACCAGCCACACGGCATTACTGTGCGTTGTTTAAGTTTTCAACTCGCCTATGTGTATGTCATACCCTATATTCCATTTTTAAGTAGTTATTTAACACAAAACAATTTTAATAGGCCTATGCAAGGGTAATCATTGTATATACCATTATAGAATGGTTGAAGGAGGATGGCACTGCTTGCTTATTAATTTGAAATTACAGTATAGATTGGTGAATTACACAGCTTTTGAAAACACGGTTCCACTTCGAAAAATACGTCATAGAGCTGCAATGCTAGTGAGAGGTCTGCGAAACACATTTAGTTTCACAAAATTATCAAAAAGCGCAAAAAAATATTTTACGTCAATTGCCTGAACATACCTTGTCAGGCAGATACAACTGCTTAACAGATTTCCACAGAATTTTAGTGATTGTTTTTGTTGATATTACAGATTTAAACTTCCATACTTCGAGCATTAGAATGACCTGTCTGTTGCCAGATATCTCAGAATTACTCCTAATCTCTTGTCACCGGGATTGCCCCTCTCATTAACTATTTTTACTTCTCTATTTTAACTCGTATCTACATTAATAACTGTTAGTGCGAAGCAAGACTTATCGGAAAGCCGGCCGGAGTGGCCGAGCGGTTCTAGGCGCTACAGTCTGGAACCGCGCGACTGCTACTGTTGCAGGTTCGAATCCTGCCTCGGGCATGGATGTGTGTGATGTCCTTAGGTTAGTTAGGTTTAAGTAGTTCTAAGTTCTAGGGGACTGATGACCTCAGAAGTTAAGTCCCATAGTGCTCAGAGCCATTTTGAAGTTACCGGAAAATAATTTATGAATCTTTCGGGCCTGTGGTTCTGATTTCAGTCAGTAAATTAATACACGACCAGTCAACCCTTTCTTTCCAACCATTCTCGGACCCATTTCCTCTTTTTCATTGTTTTCTGTTGCTTGCAAGTTATGGAATAGCTTTGGGATGTTCGACATCTTAACCTTGTAAAACCGCATTGTCAACTGACAGTTTTTGTCAGTATTATTGACAGTGTGAGGTCGCTTCAATATAATGAAGCCTTGACAAACTAGCATTGTCAATAAGTACTGAACGGCTGCAGGAGGTTTTAGAGTTCTGTTTCAGAAATGTTTAAACTAAAATACACTGAGATGACAAGAGTGATGGAATAGCGACAAGCATATACAGATGACGGTAGTATGACGTACACAATGTATAAAAGGGCAATGCATTGCCGGAGCTGTCGTTTGCACTCACGTGATTCACGTGGAAAGGTTTCCGACGTGATTTGGCCCCACGATGGGAATTAACAGCCTTTCAACGCAGAAGGATATTTGGAGTTGGACGCATGGCACATTCCATTTCGGAAATCGTTAGGGAATTCAATATTCAGTGATCCGCAGTGTCAAGAGTGTGCCGAGAATAACAGATTTCAGGCATTACCTCTCACCGCGGACAATGCAGTGGTCGACGGTCGTCATTTAACGGCCGAAGGCAGCGGCGTTTACGTAGACTTGTCAGTGCTAACAGACAAGCAAAACTGCATGTAATAACCACAGGAATCGATGTCGGAGGTACAGTCAACGTGTCCGTTAGGGCAGTGCGGCTAAATGTGATGTTAATGGGCGATGGCAGCGGACGACCGACGCGAGTGCCTTTGCTAACAGAACGACATCGCCTGCAGCGCCTCTCCGGGCTCGTGACCATATCGGTGGGACCCTAGGCGACTGGAAAACCGTGGGCTGGTCAGATGAGTCCCAATGTCATTGGAAAGATGATTGGGTCCGAGTGTGAAGCAGACCCAAGTTGTCAACATGACCCTGTGCAAGCTGGTGGTGGCTGCATAGTGGTGTGGGCTGCGTTAACATGGAGTGAACTGGGTTCTCTGATGCAGCTGAACCGATCATTGACTGGAAATGGCTATGTTCGGCTACCTGGAGACCAACTGCAACCGTTCATGGACTGCATGTTCCCAAACACTAATGCGCTATGTCATTGGGCCACAGTTGTTTGCGATTGGTTTGAAGAACATCCCGTACAGTTCGAGCGAATTATCTGACCGCCCAGATCGCCAGACATGAATCCCATCCAACATTTAAGGAGCATAATCGAGAGGTTTGTGCACAAAACCCTGCACTTTATTACGATGACTGCACAAGCCTCTCAGACTTTGTACCGTCCTCCCAGCAGAAATTTTGGATCATAAAGCGGAGTAAATGGGACAGAACCACAAAAGATCAGTGCCATGACCGCGAAAGCAAACTAGAAAAGTGTCTTTGAGTTTTCTTCATTGTAGCACAGAGAAATTAATCACAAACAGGAAAACCGCATCACAAAAATTGTGTTACCTCGATTACAACCAGCAGTGCCTAACAAAACACTTTTATAAAAGCAAAACCGACGGTACTTAACAAGCTGTGTTATACAGTAACTGATGGGTTTTCAGAAAGAAATACCTGTCTGCAAATACATACTTTGAGCGCTATGGTGACGGTTTTGCGTTCCACATTTGGTAAAATAACGTGTCAATAGAATCACTTGGAAAGTAAATAAATCATTTTTTATTTCTTAGTTGGGTGACTGCATACACCGACATTTCACACTCGTGCCAAGTTAACGCCTGTCGGTATGCCTCATTATGAGCTGAAAAAAAATGGTTCAAATGGCTCTGAGCACTATGAGGTCATTAGTCCCCTAGAACTTAGAACTAGTTAAAGCTAACTAACCTAAGGACATCACAAACATCCATGCCCGAGGCAGGATTCGAACCCGCGACCGTAGCGGTCTTGCGGTTCCAGACTGCAGCGCCTTTAACCGCACGGCCACTTCGGCCGGCTATGAGCTGAAATTTCTGCCTGTACCGTAATGGTCATTTTCGAGTTGTTTGGAAGCAAGTAATATGTTGTCTGACTCTTCTTGAAACATACGCTCTTGCTGTTTATTAAACTTAATTTAAACTTAAATTAGAGCCAATTCAGAAGGTTACCAACCATCATTCTTCCCCCGCACATGTCGCCTTATTTGTGTCACTTCATTGTAAGCTAATAATTTTTGTTGCTGTTTTTTGTGGGGTCGAAAATAAATCTACTGTTTTTTTATTTTAAAAATGAGAAAATGCCAGATTACTAATTCAAAGGTCTCAGTTTCGATCAACGGTCTGTCCTAGCATTTTTGTGTGCCACTTGCAACGTTTATTTCACCTCTCAGTGTTTGTTGATGTGAAAAAATAGCGAGTTGCACCGTGGTTCGGAATCCACGCCAAACTGTAGGTCCCCCTGTAACTTCTTAGATAAGACAGTCCAGAGGTCGAAGGAAGGCAACACCATACCACCTCCAACAGGACCATGCCTAGAAAAGCACTGTGATGGTCAAAACAATCTTCGGATTTGTTACTGCTTCTCTTCACTACTCTACGTTTTATAGGCTCTCTTCTTCAACCACCATTAATTATTTTGCTACCCAAAAATCAAAATTCATCTACAGTATACGACATTTGATGCCGCGTTTCCAAATCCAACAAGCCTGTAAATCAGGCCGCAATCCATTAATGTTTTACTTGACCTGAAATTAATCTTATAACGTATTTTCAAGACAGTATTCATTCTATTAAACTCCTCTTACAAGTCCTTTGCTGTCGCTAACAGAATTACACTTTCATCAGCAAACCTCAAAGTTTTTATTTCATTTCCCTGGAGTCTAATCCACTTTTCCAAGTTCTCTTTGCTTTCCTTCGAAATTTGCTGACTATATAGATGAAAGAGCATCGGAGATAGGCTACAATCCTGTCTCGCTCCCTTCAAAACCATTGCTTCCTTGCACGTCCTTCGATTCTTATAACTACAGTCTTGTTTCCGTACGAGTTGTAAATAGCCTTTCATTTTCTATATTTTATCCTTGATACTTTCAGAATTTCAAGGAGTATGTTTCGTTTGCAAGGAAATCGTTTCTGAAAAAGAGAAATTTGTTAACATCGAGATTTCAGAATGAGATTTTCACTCAGCAGCGGAGTGTGCGCTGATATGAAACTTCCTGGCAGATTATGAAGCGTCCTGGCAGATTAAAACTGTGTGTCCGACCGAGACTCGAACTCGGGACCTTTGCATTTCGCGGGCAAGTGCTCTACCATCTGAGCTACCGAAGCACGATTCACGCCCGCTCCTGACAGCTTTACTTCTGCCCTAGTTTGGAAGGTAGGAGACGAGATACTTTCAGAAGTAAAGCTGTGACGACCGGGCGTGAATCGTGCTTCGGTAGCTCAGATGGTAGAGCACTTGCCCGCAAAAGGCAAAGCTCCCGAGTTCGAGTCTCGGTCGGGCACACAGTTTTAATCTGCCAGGAAGTTTTTTAACATCGAGTATTGATTTAAGTGTCAGGAAGCTGTTTCTGAAAGTATTTGTATGGAGTGAAGCCTTGTATGGAAGTGAAACGTGGACGATAAATAGTTTACACAACAAAAGAATAGAAGCTTTCGAAATGTGGTGCTACAGAAGAATGCTGAAGATTAGATGGGTAGATCACATAACTAATGAGGAGGTATTGAATAGAATTGGAGAGAAGAAAAATTTGTGGCACAACTTGACTAGAAGAAGGCATCGGTTGGCAGGACACGTTCTGAGGCATCGAGGGATCACAAATTTAGCATTGGAGGGCAGCGTGGAGGGTAAAAATCTTTGAGGGAGACCAAGAGATGAGTACACTAAACAGATTCAGAAGGATGTAGGTTGCACTAGGTACTGGGAGATGAAGAAGCTTGCACAGGATAGAGTAGCACGGAGAGCTGCATCAAACCAGTCTCTGGACTGAAGACCATAACAACAACAGCAATGTTTCGTTCAAGTAATCCCATTATTGCTTACATTTTTATGAGTTATCTTGATTTGCTATAGCAACAGAGGTACAGCAGGTAGACAAAAGTATGGAAACACACACAAAAAGTCACAGTGCCAAGCCTAATATGCTCTACGAAAACTGCTTCAGTCGTCTCGGAATGGATAAATACAGGTCCTGTATGATTCTCAAAACAATCTTATACCACTCTTCCCGCAAAATAGTGAAAAGTTCAGGTAGCGATGATGAAGGCGGATAGCGATCACGCACCCTTCTTTCCATAGCAGACCACAGAGGCTCAAGAATACAGGGTGTTACAAAAATGCACGGCCAAACTTTCAGGAAACATTCCTCACACACAAAGAAAGAAAATGTGTAATGTGGACATGTGTCCGGAAACGCTTACTGTCCACGTTAGAGCTCATTTTATTACTTCTCTTCAAATCACATTAATCATGGAATGGAAACACACAGCAACAGAACGTACCAGCGTGACTTCAAACACTTTGTTACAGGAAATGTTCAAAATGTCCTCCGTTAGCGAAGATACATGCATCCACCCTCCGTCGTATGGAATCCCTGATGCGCTGATGCAGCCCTGGAGAATGGCGTATTGTATCACAGCCGTCCACAATACGAGCACGGGGTTGCGTAGACAAGAGCTTTCAAATGCCCCCATAAATGAAAGTCAAGAGGGTTGAGGTCTGGAGAGCGTGGAGGCCATGGAATTGGTCCGCCTCTACCAATCCATCGGTCACCGTATCTGTTGTTGAGAAGCGTACGAACACTTCGACTGAAATGTGCTGGAGCTCCATCGTGCATGAACCACATGTTGTGTCGTACTTGTAAAGGCACATATTCTAGCAGCACTGATAGAGTATCCCGTATGAAATCATAATAACGTGCTCCATTGAGCGTAGGTGGAAGAACATGGGGCCCAATCAAGACATCACCAACAATGCCTGCCCAAACGTTCACAGAAACTCTATGTTGATGACGTGATTGCACAATTGCGTGCGGATTCTCGTCAGCCCACACATGTTGATTGTGAAAATTTACAATTTGATCACGTTGGAATGAAGCTTCATCCGTAAAGAGAATATTTGCACTGAAATGAGGATTGACACATTGTTGGATGAACCATTCTCAGAAGTGTACCCGTGGAGGCCAATCAGCTGCTGATAGTGCCTGCACACGCTGTACATGGTACGGAAACAGCTGGTTCTCCCGTAGCACTCTCCATACAGTGACGTGATCAACGTTACCTTGTACAGCAGCAACTTCTCTGTCGCTGACATTAGGGTTATCGTACCTGCACGAAGAATTGTCTCGTCCATTGCAGGTGTCCTCGTCGTTCTAGGTCTTCCCCAGTCGCGAGTCATAGGCTGGAATGTTCCGTGCTCCCTAAGACGCCGATCAATTGATTCGAACGTCTTCCTGTCGGGACACCTTCGTTCTGGAAATCTGTCTCGATACAAACGTACCGCTCCACAGCTATTGCGCCGTGCTAATCCATACATCAAATGGGCATCTGCCAACTCCGCATTTGTAAACATTGCACTGACTGCAAAACCACGTTCGTGATGAACACTAACCTGTTGATGATACGTACTGATGTGCTTGATGCTAGTACTGTAGAGCAATGAGTCGCATGTCGACACAAGCACCGAAGTCAACATTACCTTCCTTCAATTGGGCCAACTGGCGGTGAATCGAGGAAGTACAGTACATACTGACGAAACTAAAATGAGCTCTAACATGGAAATTAAGCGTTTCGGGACACATGTCCACAGAACATCTTTTCTTTATTTGTGTGTGAGGAATGTTTCCTGAAACTTTGGCCGTACCTTTTTGTAACACCCTGTGTAGATGGAAGAGCATCGGTGATAGGCTACAATCCTGTCTTCGCTCGCTTCAAAACCATTGCTTCCTTGTATGTCCTTCGATTCTTATAACTACAGTCTTGTTTCCGTACCAGTTGTGGATAGCCTTTCATTTTCTGTATTTTATCCTTGATACTTTCAGAATTTCAAAGAGTATATTTCGTTTGCAAGGAAAGCGCTTGTGAAGAAATTGGTTAACATCGAGTATAGATTTAAGTGTCAGGAAGTCGTTTCTGAAAGTATTTGTATGGAGTGTAGCCTTGTATGGAAGTGAAACGTGGACGATAAATAGTTTACACAACAAGAGAATAGAAGCTTTCGAAATGTGATGCTACAGAAGAATGCTGAAGATTAGATGGGTACATCACATAACTAATGAAGAGGTATTGAATAGAATTGGAGAGAAGAAAAATTTGTGGCACAACTTGACTAGAGGAAGGCATCGGTTGGCAGGACACGTTCTGAGGCATCGAGGGATCACCAATTTAGTATTGGAGGGCAGCGTGGAGGGTAAAAATCTTTGAGGGAGACCAAGAGATGAGTACACTAAACAGATTCAGAAGGATGTAGGTTGCAGTAGGTACTGGGAGATGAAGAAACTTGCACAGGATAGAGTAGCAAGGAGAGCTGCATCAAACCAGTCTCTGGACTGAAGACCACAACAACAACAACAACAATGTTTCGTTTAAGTAATCCCATTATTGCTTACATTTTTATAATGAGTTATCTTGATTTGCTATAGCAACAAAGTTACAGGAGGTAGACAAAAGTATGGAAACACACACAAAAAGTCACATACCACGCCTAATATGCTCTATGGAAACTGCTTCAGTCGTCTCGGAATGGATAAATACAGGTCCTGTATGATTCTCAAAAGAATCTTCTACCACTGTTCCTGAAAAATAGTGACAAATTCAGTTAACGATGATGAAGGTGGGCAGTGATTACGCAAGCTTCTCTCCGAAGAAGACCACAGAGCCCCAAGAATATATGGTGACTGTGATGAGCAGGGGAGACGCCAAAATTCATCCTCCTACTTGCAAAACCAGTTCCGGGCGATGCGAGCTGTGTGACCAGGGACTCTGCCTTCTTGGAGCATATCGTAACTATTGGGGAATAAACATTGTACCATGGTATGGACCACATTTCGGAAATGGTAGCATAATCCCTGACAGTAATGCGATCTTGCAGAGCAACAAAGAGGTGTTGCACAGTAACCGTAGGGCCCATGAAGTATCACACAGTCAACATGGGTTTAGAAAACATCGTTCCTGTGAAACACAACTATCTCTTTATTCGCGTGAAGTGTTTGAGTGCTATTGACAAGGGATCTCAGATCTATTCCGTATATTTGCATTTCCGGAAGGCTTTTGACACTGTACCACACAAGCGGCTCGTAGTGAGATTGCGTGCTTATGGAATATCGTCTCATTTATGTGACTGGATTTGTGATTTCCTGTCAGGGAGGTCATAGTAATTGACGGAAAGTCATCCAGTAAAACAGAAGTGATTTCTGGCGTTCCCCAAGGTAGTGTTATAGGCCCTTTGCTGTTCCTTATCTATGTTAACGATTTTGGAGACAATCTGAGCAGCCGTCTTCGGTTGTTTGCAGATGACGCTGTCGTTATTCGACTAATAAAGTCATTAGAAGACCAAAACAAACTGCCAAACGATTTAGAAAAGATATCTGAATGGTGCGAAAAGTGGCAGTTGGCCCTAAATAACGAATACTGTGAGGTCATCCACATGAGTGTAAGGGAACTCGTTAAACTTCGGTTACACATTAAATCAGTCTAACCTAAAAGCCGTAAATTCAGGTAGGTACCTAGGTATTACAATAACGAACAACTTAAGTTGGAAGGAACACATAGAAAACGTTGTGGGGAAGGCTAACCAAAGACTGCGTTTTATTGGCAGGACACTTAGAAAATGTAACAGACCTACTAAGGAGACTGCCTACACTACGCTTGTCCGTCCTCTTTTAGAATACTACTGCGCGGTGTGGGCTCCTTATCAGATGGGACTGACGGAGTACATCGAAAAAGTTCAAAGAAAGGCAGCACGTTTTGTATTGTCGCGAAATACGGGACAGAGTGTCACAGGAATTATGCAGGATTTGGACTGGATACCATTGAAAGAAAGGTGTTATTCGTTGCGACGGAATCTTCTCACGAAATTTCAATCACCAACTTTCTCCTCCGAATGCGAAAATATTTTGTTGACGCCGACCTACATAGGGAGGAACGATCACCACGATAAAATAAGGGAAATCAGAGCTCTTGCGGAAAGATATAGGTCTTCGTTCTTTCCGCGCGCTATACGAGATTGGAATAATAGAGAATTGTGAAGGTGGTTCGATGAACCCTCTGCCAGGCACTTAAATGTGATTTGCAGAGTATCCATATAGATGTAGATGTAGATACCACGATATGGCTCCCCGAAACATCACCGAACCACGACCGTGTTTCACACTTGGGACGTAAACTCTGTCAAAAAGTGGCAACAGTGACAAACAAGACTCATCCAGCCAAATGACTGTCTTCCATTCGTCGATAGTCCGCGTTTTGTGGCTTCAGTATCACGTTTTCCTGTTACGGGTTTTGCATCACTGACGTATGGCTTTTGGAATTCCAGCTCTCTCTCTGCAGTTCTCAGCTTATGGCGCTGCCTTTGTATTGTTTTTGTGTTGACAGGGTTCGGGAGTGTGACATTCAGTTCTGTACTGATTTATTTTTTTCGTCACAGTCGTCTTCAATGACCCTCTGTCACGATCACTCAACATTCACTTTCGTACTCGTTGTGATTTCGCGAATGATGTTTTTCCACTTTCCGTGCGTATGTTATGATCGATACGGTGGCGTTTGAAAAAGAACAGTTCGGCTGCCTTGGTTACGGAATCACCCACCATACGAGCACCAACAATTTGCCCACGTTCCAATTCACTTAGGTACTTTATAACGCACTCACAACTACACAGAACATTATTCTGACCACAGCCAACACTTGCAATGTATTGAGGTCACTGTAGAGGTGCCGTACGTGACCAAATACGGCAGCGCAACCTACAAGCTTGGGTGGCATCTGCATTTATTTTAAAGCATTCATTTCGCACGGTGTTTCCATATTTCCTGTTCGATCCCTCTGTTGACAAAAATTAAAAACGCCGAACATATTCTCAGTTTGAATATAATGAATTTCTTTGAGACAGAGAAGTTGCTGTCCATGCATCAGCACGGCTTTAGAAAGCATCGCTCCTGCGAAACGCAACTCGCCCTTTTTTCACATGATATCTTGCGATCCATGGATGAAGGGTATCAGACGGATAACATATTCCTTGACTTCCGGAAAGCGTTTGAATCGGTGCCCCACTGCAGACCCCTAACTAAGGTACGAGCATATGGGATTTGTTCCCAAGTATGTGAGTGGCTCGAAGACTTCTTAAGTAATAGAACCCAGTGCGCTGTCCTCGATGGTGAGTGTTCATCGGAGGTGAGGGTATCATCTGGAGTGCCCCAGGGAAGTGTGGTAGGTCCGCTGTTGTTTTCTATCTACATAAGTGATCTTTTGGATAGGGTGGACAGCAATGTGCGGGTGTTTGCTGATGATGCTGTGGTGTACGGGAAGGTGTCGTTGAGTGACTGCGGGAGGATACAAGATGACTTGGACAGGATTTGTGACTGGTGTAAAGAATGGCAGCTAACTCTAAATATAGATAAATGTAAATTAATGCAGATGAATAGGAAAAAGAATCTTGTAATGTTTGAATACTCCATTAGTAGTATAGCGCTTGACACAGCCACGTCGATTAAATATTTGGGCGTAACATTGCAGAGCGATATGAAGTGGGACAAGCATGTAATGGTAGTTGTGGGGAAGGCGGATAGTAGTCTTCGGTTCACTGGTAGAATTTTGGGAAGATGTGGTTCATCTGCAAAGGAGACCGCTTATAAAATACTAATACTACCTATTCTTGAGTACTGCTCGAGCGTTTGGGATCCCTATCAGGTCGGACTGAGGGAGGACATAGAAGCAATTCAGAGGCGGGCTGCTAGATTTGTTACTGGTAGGTTTGATCATCACGCGAGTGTTACAGAAATGCTTCAGGAACTCGGGTGGGGGTCTCCAGAGGAAAGAAGGCGTTCTTTTCGTGAATTGCTACTGAGGAAATTTAGAGAACCAGCATTTGAGGCTGACCGCAGTACAATTTTACTGCCGCCAACTTACATTTCGCGGAAAGACCACAAAGATAAGAGAGATTATGGCTCGTACAGAGGCATATAGGCAGTCATTTTTCCCTCGTCTCGTTCTGTTTGGGAGTGGAACGGGGAGAGAAGATGCTAGTTGTGGTACGAGGTACCCTCCGCCACGCACCGTATGGTGGATTGCGGAGTATGGAAGTAGATGTAGAAGTCGAAAATATACTAGTGTTGTGGTTGGAGGACGGTGAGAAGCGGAGGGTGCGGGGTGCGCGCCGAAATGTCTCTGATCTACGGCGTCGTCATCTGTGCAGCCTGGCGTGCCGGGACGTAGGCAAGGCCAGCCGCCGAGTGCTAATACAGCCGCGGCGGGTCTGCGACATTAGCGTTGGCGGACCGGCACGCCTCGCCTCGCGTGCCCCCGACGGCACATTCTCCGCGCTCCGGAAGGCGCCTCCCACGCCGGCCGCGGCAGCCACCTGGCGTGAGAACCGCCCCCCGCTGGAGCCTCCAGGAGTGGGCGTGACCGCTTCCTGGACATCGCGCTGCCTGTGGCACGGCCAGCACTTCCGGCGATGAAAGGCGCAGCAGCCGCCGCTGCGGACCAGCGCGAGAGCAGAGCCCCACTGCCAGGAGGCGGCGTCACCTGTTGTGTCTACAGCCGCCAAGCTTCTCCGTATTTACACTAGATTTAAGTATCAGGAAGTCGTTTCTGAAAGTATTTGTAGGAGAGTAGTCTTGTATGCGCGGTAAATAGTTTGGACAAGAAGAGAATAGAAGCTTTCCAAATGTGGTGCTACAGAAGAATGCTGAAGATTAGATGGGTAGCTCACATAACTAATAAGAAGGTATTGAATAGAATTGAGGAGAAGAGGAGTTTGTGACACAAATTGACTAGAAGAAGGGATCGGTTGGTAGGACATGTTCTGAGGCATCAAGGGATCACAAATTTAGCATTGGAGGGCAGCGTGGAGGGTAAAAATCGTAGAGGGAGACCAAGAGATGAATACACTAAGCAGATTCAGAAGGATGTAGGTTGCAGTAAGTACTGGGAGATGAAGAAGCTTGCACAGGGTAGAGTAGCATGAAGAGCTGCATCAAACCAGTCTTAGGACTGAAGACCGCAACAACAACAACAACAACTGCAAGTGCTTGGTCATCGACATCATAACCACCTCGTAGTTTCCAGCCGCCGGCCGGTTTACGCCCCCCCCTACTCCCCCCCCCCCCCCCCCCCGATTTTGTTACGTTAAGAATGACAATGACGCGTTGAGTTCTGTCTGCGACGAAATCCTCAGTCCAGTCTGGTCCGAAGTATCGCGGGCACTGCAGGGTGATTCACGAAGACATGCAAATATTTTAATATGTTATTGTACAAGTAAAACTGAAGAAAAAAGTTCATATAAACATAGGTCCGCAAATGTTTAGTTACGGAGCTACGGCTAATAAAGGATTTTGCCTCAAATTTAGCAACTTCGCTAATATGAAGCCATCGGAAAACTATACGAGGTTAAAGTAAAGCACGATTTCCATTTATTTTGTTGTTATTTATCTAGTGAAGCTAAGAAAACATGTCCCAAACTTGCAACTGCGCCGGCCGGTGTGGCCGAGCGGTTCTAGGCGCTCCAGTCTGGAACCGCGCGACCGCTACGGTCGCAGGTTCGAATCCTGCCTCAGACATGGATGTGTGTGATGTCCTTAGGTTAGTTAGGTTTAAGTAGTTCTAAGTTCTAGGGGACTGATGACCTCAGAAGTTAAGTCCCATAGTGCTCACAGCCATTTGAACTTGTATCTGCAGTAGTTTTCCAGAACACCCAGAGAAGAAAAGACGTAATATAGTAAAATTTTTTATTTATTAACTACTTGGCCCAATCTGTTTTTTAAATTGCAGACTGTTGCACGAAGCTTTCAACAGAAGAGAATTTAATTTTGGAAAACTAATGGTAATAACGTTAACTGAAACTGTATGATTGGGTCAGATAATCTGCTTTTATTAGTACCATAGTGCACGTGAATTAATGCTAAACCGGAAAAAACAAAGCTCAGTGTCAAGGAAGTTGTTCAGCGTAAATACAATTTCACAACACATTCACAATAAATGTTGAAAAATGTTGCCACCGAGTTCAATGCATTTAGCTGCGCGTGTATGAAGTTCTTAATTTCGCCTATTGCATTCATAATGAGAGCAAGTGATGCCTCACGTGTATTGACTGTGTCCTTCATCCATCCCTACACAAAAAAGTCCATCGGGCGATCTGGGTGTCCACTGACCTGTAGCACAACGACCAGTGCATTTCTGGGGAAAAGGCGCATTTAAATGTGCAGTAACCGGTCTAACTGATAGGAGGCTCAAGCCACACGACATTTTTTATACGGTGTGTGGAGGCACGTCGTCATGTCGAAAATACATTCACAATCGCGTAGCAAGTGGAACATCTTCGAGAAAGCGGGGCATCCCTTCTTGAAGAAATTGTAAGTACGTCTCGTCAGTTAGACGTCCTGGGAAAATGAATGGTCCAATAAAGTTTATGCTAAATTGCTGCTGGAAGTTGCATTCCACTGTTGCATGTGGGTTTGCTTCAGACCATATGTGCTCGTTATGTAAATTACTTATACCATATCGAGTAAACTATGCTTCATCAGGAAATAAAATGTATTTGTGCAGCCGCCGATTAGTACTTAACCAGTTGCACAACACCTAGCGGAGGGCAGGATCTCCCGGATGTAAATAATGCACTTTTTGTTTGTGGTAAGGATACAGATTATTGTACCTCAGTGTACGCCATACCGTGGAATTTGAAATGGCTTATTGTTGAGAGATACCGTCGTGTACTGGTACCCGGGCTACTTTGAACAGAACCAATAATATCCTCATCATCGTCTTCCCGCATCGAGCGCTCGTACCGATTAGCAACGCTAGGTAGAAAATCTGTCTCTCGCAACATTCGAAATACTCCGCTAATGGTTCGTGCATTCGGAATCCTCCGGATTGAATAACGTACGCGTTATTCGTTAACAACAGCCGTAGTATTACCATCACATTTGCCATAAATAGACACCATATTGGTGTATTCCCCTGTCGTAAATTTGAACGGCATCTCTGTTTCACAACAGTTACTATGTGGTTTGACTTAAATACGCTGTTGTTATTATGTTCTTTCACCGAACAATATATAAAACTAACTCGTTTCAAGGCTAGGAAACGACTGCCAACAATGACATAAACGTTTCTACATTATTAATGGAAAGTAAAAAAATTTACTTGTATAATAATCCTAGCTTCCTTGATGTTCTGGAAAACTACTGAAGATACACGTCTGGGACATGTTTTATTAGATTCACCAGACCAACAAAACAAATTGAAATCGTCCTTTAGTTTAACCTTGTACAGTTTTGCGATGCTTACATATTAGCGAAGTTGCTAAATTTCAGGCAAATCTTTTATTAGCCGTAACTCCATAACTAAACATTTGCGGACCTATGTTTATCTGAACTTTTTTTCTTTAGTTTTACTTGTAGAATAACCTATTAAAATATTTGCATATCTTCGTGAATAACCCTGTATATGCGGCGCACAAACAGGAGAGACCATACTCTAGAATAATTCAGGCCCCACATCGGACAGGCCAGCAGTACATAGCAAACGACACAGACACAAGTACAGACACGGAATTGGACGCTATATATCACAAACACGCAGTGAAGACGAGATAAACATACAAACTTAGTTACAGTTAGCGAACGTTCTACAATGGCGAATCAATATGAAAATGTAACTCTCTATATAGCTGTTTTTATACCATTTCATAGCATGTAACTCTGTCTGAAGATGCGACATTTCTTCTCCTTCTGCTGCATCAGGTGTGACAGGCTCGAAGTTTTACCGAGCCATCGCACCTGATGCAGTTGACTATGACATTTTAAATCAACTCTCAATCTCCACTGTCACCTTAAGTACGGAAACACATTATTAACATAACTAATCGATACATTAAATTAAGTATCATCACTGTCAAGACAACATATGTAAGCATACACGCAGAAGGTATAAAGGGAAGAACTATCACAGCATATTTAAGTCAAATAGCCTTCTCTTGTTTCTTCCATTAAACACACTTTTAATTTAAATTTAAAATACATCCACAAGCTACTATGTATCGTATTTATTATCATTATCTAAGTTAGCAACAAGTTTAAAGGGTGGTCCATTGATAGTGACAGGGCCAAATATCTCACGAAATAAGCATCAAACGAAAAAACTACAAAGAACGAAATTCGTCTAGCTTGAAGGGGGAAACCAGATGGCACTATGGTTGGCCCGCTAGATGGCGCTGCCATAGGTCAAACGGATATCAACTGCGTATTTTTAAGTAGGAACCCCCATGTTTTATTACATATTCGTGTAGTACGTAAAGAAATATGAGTGTTGTAGTTGGACCACTTTTTTCGCTTTGTGATAGATGGCGCTGTATAGTCACAAAGATATAGCTTTCAATTTTAGACGAACAGTAGGTAACAGGTAGGTTTTTTAAATTAAAATACAGAAGTATTCAGCAACATGTGAAACGACAACCACGACCTGCAACAAATGATGATGCCCAAGTAGGTGTTTTAGTTTCTGTCGTGGCTAATCCGCACATCAGTATCAGACAAATTGCGCGAGAATCGGGAATCTCAAAAACGTCGGTGTTGAGAATGCTACATCAACATCGACTGCACCCGTACCATATTTCTATGCACCAGGAATTGGATGGCGACGACTTTTAACGTCGTGTCCAGTTCTGCCACTGGGCACAAGAGAAATTACTGGACGATGACAAATTTTTTGCACGTGTTCTGTTTTAGCGACGAAGCGTCATTCACCAACAGCAGTAACGTAAACCGGCATAATATGCACTATTGGGTAACGGAAAATCCACGATGGCTGCGACAAGTGGAACATCAGCGACGTTGGCGGGTTAATGTATGGTGCGGCATTATGGGAGGAAGCATTAGTGGCCCCCATTTTATCGATGGCAATCTAAATTGTACAATGTATGCTGATTTCCTACGTAATGTTCTACCGATGTTACTACAAGATGTTTCACTGCATGACAGAATGGCGATGTACTTCCAACATGATGGATGTCTGGCACATAGCTCGCGTGTGTTTGAAGCGGTATTGAATAGCATATTTCATGACAGGTGGATTGGTCATCGAAGCACCATACCATGGCCCGCACGTTCACCGGATCTGAAGTCCTCGGATTTTTCTCTGTGGGGAAAGTTGAAGAAATTTGCTATCGTGATCCACCGACAACGCCTGACAACATGCTTCAGCGCGTTGTCATTGCATGTGCGAACATTACGGAAGGCGAACTACTCGCTGTTGATAGGAATGTCGTTACACGTATTGCCAAATGCATTGAGGTTGATGGACATCATTTTGAGCATTTATTGCATTAATGTGGTATTTACAGGTAATCACGCTGTAACTGATGTGTTGGCAGAAGAGCCAACACCGTGTTGCTAGAGGAGGCCGAAATGCACGCTTTTAAGCTCACGCAGATTGGCGTGAGGTCTGGAACAGTTAAAGGATTTGAGTCTAGCAAATAAAGTACGTAGCTGTTGGAATACTTAACTTTAATCCACAATTGGTGTACATCGCTCTTGACGGTACATGTTATAATCTCAATATCAAATGCTATGGCGCCTTGCTAGGTCGTAGCAAATGACGTAGCTGAAGGCTATGCTAACTATCGTCTCGGCAAATGAGAGCGTAGTTGTCAGTGATCCATCTCTGGCTAAGTCGGCTATACAATTGGGGCGAGTGCTAGAACGTCTCTCTAGACCTGCCGTGTGGCGGCGCTCGGTCTGCAATCACTGACAGTGGCGACACGCGGGTCCGACGTATACTAACGGACCGCGGCCGATTTAAAGGCTACCACCTAGCAAGTGTGGTGTCTGGCGGTGACACCACAGTAACAACATGCGTTCTCAGAAATGATAAGTTCACAAAGGTACGTGTATCACATTGGAACAACCGAAATAAAATGTTCAAACATAACTACGTTCTGCATTTTAATTGAAAAAAACCTACCTGTTACCAACTGTTCGTCTAAAATTGTGAGCCATATGATTGTGACTATCAGTGCCATCTAACACAAAGCGAAAAAAGTGGTCCAACTAAAACATTCATATTTCTTTACGTACTACACGAATATGTAATAAAAATGGGGGTTCCTATTTAAAAAACGCAGTTGATATCCGTTTGACCTATGACATTGCCATCTAGCGGGCCAACCATAGCGCCATCTGGTTTCCCCCTTCAAGCTAGACAACTTCCGTTCTTTGTAGTTTTTTCGTTTGGCGCTTATTTCGTGAGATATTTGGCCCAGTCACGATCAGTGGACCACCCTGTATAACTCTTGGTGAATTTAAGGAGGAGAAACCTGTTGCGGAACCAAATTGTGGAAGAAGAATGGTGGAAAGACAGAGTAAAGTAGCGAAGTACTATTAATACCCCAACCCGATCAGATGTTGGATAGAGGGGAAACGAAGATGATGATGATAACTCATGATTGTCAACGTAGGGAAGATAAAAAAATGTAGACTGGCAATAGCAGGAAAAGAATTTCGGAAAAAGAGGAATTTATAACATCTAATATAAATTTAAGTGTCAAGTAGTCTTTTCTGAAGTATTGCTGTGAAGGGTAACTTTGTATGGAAGTGAAACGTGAACGATAGGCCATTTAGACAAGAAGAGAATAGAAGTTTTTAAAACGTGGTGGTCCATTAGAATGCTTACGATCGGATGAGTAGATCGTATAACTAAGCAGATTCTGAATGAAAATAGGGAAAAAGAAATTAATAGCACAAGATGATAAAATATGGGATCAATTGATAGTACACACCCTGAGGCGTCAGGGTTAGTCTTAGCCCATTCCGACCGTAGTACAGACAACATTGCTTCGCACGCTTCCAAGAACACCCCACGCCACCGTCAGCTTGCGGCTAGCCACCCGTTACTGAACTTAGCTTTGTGCTCTCCGCTCGTGTATAAATGAACATTTCTAGAGCCGCTCTATTCGCGTTCTTCACTACAAATTTATCACTGCACTTACAGCGTCTTCCTACGAATAAAACAACGTAGTAAAAAGATGCAAGTGCTGTAATGGAGATGGCACAATTCGATATTGGAACTGATATATCTATCCTCACAGCCGTACATAGAATCCAAAGTCTCAAACTAATCTGCTTTTTCGTCTTCTGCATGCGTACTACTTTAACTTATGACATATCCCGTTAACATATCCATACAAATCAGAATAAGCACGACAAACCCCAAAGTATAAATAAAACAAAGCCAAATACTTGTTTTGCCGGCCGCGGTGGTCTAGCGGTTCTAGGCGCTCAGTCCGGAACCGCGCGACTGCTACGGTCGCAGGTTCGAATCCTGCCTCGGGCATGGATGTGTGTGATGTCCTTAGGTTAGTTAGGTTTAAGTAGTTCTAAGTTCTAGGGGACTGATGACCACAGATGTTAAGTCCCATAGTGCTCAGAGCCATTTGAACCAAATACTTGTTTACGCGAAATGTGTCAGCGACAACAAATAAGCAAGATCATACAAGTTACAACTTAAAGACTGTAATTAGACAATTAACTAAAGCCATAAAGAATAGCGCAAAAATATGTCCTTTAACAGGAACCCTTGCATAAAAAGTTAAATACTTTACCGATGCTTAATTTTGATTTGGCTGCTCCAGCTTTTCATTTGACTTAGTCGACATGTTTGCATGTAATCATTTTGACTTGGTGGTCTTTCATGCACATCATCATTATTTTGGTTTCCAGCACCGTGTCAGGTCTGCTAGAAACATAAGTCTCTCCGTGATCTTCTATTTAGCTATAATTTTTTTATCTCTTCCTCCACCACACTCCGGTTCTTTGCATTCCCCTCTACATCTTCACGTGTTCCTTTCTCCCATCCGTCTCCAGGTCTTCCAGTCAGTCTCTTTTCCCGAAACTTTTTGATAAATTACCAGATGAAATAAACTGTCTGTCAGACAGCAGTAATAGTTTAAAAAACAAATTGAAATCGTACCTCCTTGACAACTCCTTCTATACCATAGATGAATTCTTGAACATGAGTAAATAAATCTGGAGAAATAGTTTAAAAAACAAATTGAAATCATACCTCCTTGACAACTGCTTCTATACCATAGATGAATTCTTGAACATGAGTAAATAAATATGCATTTTGTGCCACCTAAGGAAATGGGATAGATAATAGAAATATTTATATATAACACTATAATGTAAAAAAAAGCCTTGTTTCCTGTGCGCATTTCTTGTGCATTTGACTCGTTCCACATCACAACGGTTTTTCCGTGCTATTGATCAATGGAACACGTAACTAACTAACTAATCTCCTGTCGAACAACTTGCTACTCTTTTTCCTTCTATCGCTCTCATCTCACCATACTAGTACAATCTTGATCTTTCTATTGTATTTTGTATATGCTTCTCTTCTAGTAGGTCTCTTCCGTTTCTTCACTTCACCGCAATTCTGCTGCTCAGGAACTTCATTTCAGAGGCCTGTATTCTGCTCCTCTGCAATTCTGCTCCTCAGGAACTTCATTTCAGAGGGCTGTATTCTGCTCCTATCCCCTTCCTTACCGCCCAAGTTTCCGCAGTACAATTTTTTTTTTTAATTTATTGACATTCGCGACGCGCCAATACAGCCATGTCAACAGTAGAATGTCAATTATGACGATATGAACGTGAGTACAGCACAGCGCTCCGTCCCCGAGCGGAGAAAATCTCCGAAGCGGCCGGGAATCGATCCCGGGCCCTTTCAGTGTAGCATAGTGAGTCTTGTATGATTAAGTCACTTTTGCAAATGCGGAACTCTTTTTTTTCGAACTAGGCTTCTTGCGCTGTTGAAAAAGCCTCCTACATTCCTATATTTTTTATTTTTCCCTATATCGTTTCTCCAATCTTACACGACCACGATACCGAAGTACTTGCAGCTCTCCACTTTCGCAGTATCTCTCCTCCCGAAATTTTACAGTCATGTCTGTTCTTGTCTCGTGTTGTTCTTACCACTTCACTTTTATTTGACGAGAATTTCATCCTGTATCGCGTAACTTCTTCTAGCTATTCACGAAATTCCGTCTCACAGTTTTGTATTCGTGTTATTTTCTCATAACATTCTGACGCGCACTGGGCTATGCTATGCATGGCTCCAATAAACAGGAGTGGAGTGATGTGCACTTCCTTGCCTTGCAGACCATTGTAAATTTTGATTTGTTTCCTATGTCAACGTTAACGCACGCGAAAGAAAAGAATTCAGATATTTAAAACACACGAAATGTAAAATATAAGCCGCACGGGATTAGCCGAGTGGTCTCAGGCGCTGCAGTCATGGACTGCACGGCTTGTCCCGGCGGGGGTTCGAGTCCTCCCTCGGGCATGGGTGTGTGTGTTTGTCCTTAAGATAATTTAGGTTAAGTCGTGTGTAAGCTTAGGGACTGATGACCTTGGCAGTTAAGTCCCATAAGATTTCACAAACATTTGAACGTTTTTTTTTTTGTAAAATATAAATAGTACTGAAACACAAATTATATCAGAAAACTGGTCAGTACCGCATTTATTATATTAATATGTGAACAAGATCATCATTGTATGTACGATTTTCCTTAATTTACTGTGCTCCTTTGTCAGGTGACAAAAGTGGTGCTCGAGGCCTTCTTGTGTTCTGTTTCTTATCACATAGATCACATACTTTGCTAGCATGGGGTGACTTGCGAAAAGTTTTCTAACCCTGGTATCTGTACTGGTACATGCAATTGTATGCATAATGAAAAGTCATCAAATAAGGAAGACAGGATGATTCTCATTGTACTGGACTGGCGTCCAGAGCTCCTAAATTCGACGTAGGCAATCTCTTTATCGTACTGGGTATTTGTAACTGTAACAGTTTCGTTCATCATGTAGAAACGGCATGCGTTGACAAAGGTTCAGTGACAGATCATTCGTCATTCCCGGATATTAAGATAATAGATATCCCTGAAACTCAGTCCAATAATATATTTTCGATCAATACATTGCATGGGGGCTTAATTTAAAAAAATAATGAATAAATGCAATAACTTTAGTAGCTGTGTGTCTGGTTACGAAGTCTCGTAACCGGTTGGCCCTGAGTAGTATTAGCACGCAATCTGTCTGCATAAAATAAAAATAAAGAGTGACAAGAAATTTCCATTAACACAATTGATTAAATAAGTCCCCTGCAACTATAAAAGCTACGAAACAACAAAGCACAAGTGTAACTGTTCTGTGTGTGGTAGTGTGACTCAACGTACATGTATCTGGCTACGTTCTTCCTCAATACGACAAGATATTTTAAACACCATTTACAATGAACTAATTGAAAAACCAGAAATACTATAATTGCACATAGAAACGAGAATTACAAGTCTAATACATGGACACGAGCCAGATGCTTTGTTGACTGAACCTGTGACCAAGAGGCATTGTCATTAAAGAAATCTGTAATACTTTTTTTTTTTACCTCAATATATATTGACGAGAAATACACTGTGATCATTGCAACATCTTCCATCTATACACTACACCAACCGAACAGCATCTACTCTCTCGCCCAACAGAACAACTACTTCACTCAACATCCTCTGAATTACTACTGCCTTCGACATCCTCTGAACTACTACTGCACCAGTGAAGGCGGCGGAATAATAATCTTTGGCGCAATCTCTGGCGCTGTGACTCAGTGTAGCCACCTTTGAACATACATAAAAGTATGCAGTAAAAACTGCTGTTATGAACAGCTCGCAATGCTCCGCAAATTGTCATTAATGTGGCCACGAGTCGTTGAAAGCAAGAAACATTGTTCTTAATGCACGAAGCCTCATCAAAGAATGTAGAACATGAGTTGCGGAGACTAAGAATAAATTTCAAAATCGGTCGTTTTTCTTAAAGAATCTTTATTTGTTCATCAATATAAACTTTTCTCCCTTCAAAGTAGTCGCCCTCAGATATAATACACATGTGCCAGCGCTTTTTCCAAACTTGGAACTTCTGGAATTCACTTTTCTTTATGGTGTACAGCTTCCTCAGCGATTCTGCTTTTATCTCATCATTGGTGACAAAACGAAGTCACTTCATCGTTCTCTTCAGCCCCGGGAATAGAAACAAGTCGCAGGGTCCATGTCCGGCGAATACGATGCCTGCGGCAACATAACGGTTTTGGTTTTTGTAAAAAAAATTACGAACATGCACTGAAGTGCTCAACCAAACATCCAGAAGATGTTCGGGCTCACACGCGGTTCCTCTTCGTCGAATTGTCTTCGCTCAAACTCGTCTAAGGGTTGAACCGCACGTGCCTCATTACACGCCCTAAATTAGACACTTGTGACCCTTTGGTTAAATTGTCTGGCTGATGCCAAGTTTGCGAAAATGTATGAAACAAAGTTAATGTAACATACAATAACTGTAACAATAATATCGGGCACTTAGCATAAATGATGTAGGCCACACAGTTGCGATTTGGTTAGGATAATGTTTATTCAGAAAGAAAACTAATAGCGAAAGTGGTCGTATTTAGAATTACTATTACACTCGAGCGCATATCCATTTGACACAGATCATTCACAGTCTCATCGCGAAACCCAAGTCCAATACTCCACCTCGATATTTACAAGAAAAGTTAGAGTTCACACCCAGCGCGCGGCTGCTCACCACTCAGAGACCAAGTCCCGCGATACCACACAACGCGAAAATCTCTATATATTTAAATGAGAGCGCAATGCTCGTTAACGCACAAGTGTAAGCGGGAGCATTGTCGTAATGTAACTGCCGCGCGTGCTTATGCCAGAAATCTGGTCGTTTTCTTCGGAATGCTCCACACAAACGGTGCGGACCTTCCATACAGTATTGTCTATTGACCGTACGATCACGAGGCAGGAGCTCCTGTGCACAATCCCACTGTAATCGAAGAAAACAGTGAGAAGAACCTTCACATGTGACCGAACTTGTCGAATTTTTTTTTTCGGTCTCTCCAGGCAGGTTCCTGTGGAACGATTGGGTCTTAGTTTCGACGTTAAACCCGTATATACGTGTTTCGTCACCTGTTATAATTTTCTTTAGAAATTCTGGATCGTTGTCGGCTTCATTCAGCAATTTCTGATCAGTGTCTTAGTGACGTCGTTATTGATTGAAATTCAGCAACTTCCTCACAAAGTTTGCTGCTACACGTTTCATGCCCAAAACATCCGAAAAAATGCCGACGTCATCAGAAAACCTCTCTGATGGTGATTCGCCGATTTTCCAGAACATTTCCTTTACTTCTTCCGCACTGTCGTCAGTAATTGACGTGCTAGGGCGGCCAGGGCGGTCGTCGTCTTCAACGCCTTCTCGACACTCTTTGAAACGTTTATACCACTTGCAGAGTTTTGTCTTACTCATAGTAGATTCACCAAAAGCCACAGTCAACATTTAGAATGCGGGGCTACACTTTATTCGATTTTAGAAACAAAAAGTTAATGCAAATTCTTTGATCCATCTTTTTCGAAAGTGAAAATTCGCAGAGTGCTCGAAAACATGTATAACACTTTCAACTATCAACAATAAAGTTTGGAAGGTAGGAGACGAGGTACTGGCAGAAGTAAAGCTGCGAGTACCGGGCGTGAGTCGTGCTTCGGTAGCTCAGTTGGTAGAGCACTTGCCCGCGAAAGGCAAAGGCCCCGAGTTCGAGTCTCGGTCGGGCACACAGTTTTAATCTGCCAGGAAGTTTCATATCAGCGCACACTCCGCTGCAGAGTGAAAATCTCATTTTGGAAACATCCCCCAGGCTGTGGCTAAGCCATGTCTCCGCAATATCCTTTCTTTCAGGAGTGCTAGTCCTGCATGGTTCGCAGGTGAGCTTCTGTAAAGTTTGGAAGGTAGGAGACGAGGTACTGGCAGAAGTAAAGCTGTGAGTACCGGGCGTGAGTCGTGCTTCGGTAGCTCAGTTGGTAGAGCACTTGTCCGCAAAAGGCAAAGGCCCCGAGTTCGAGTCTCGGTCGGGCACACAGTTTTAATCTGCCAGGAAGTTTCATATCGGCGCACACTCCGCTGCAGAGTGAAAATCTCATTCTGGAAACATCCCCCAGGCTGTGGCTAAGCCATGTCTCCGCAATATCCTTTCTTTCAGGAGTGCTAGTTCTGCATGGTTCGCAGGAGAGCTTCTGTAAAGTTTGGAAGGTAGGAGACGAGGTACTGGCAGAAGTAAAGCTGTGAGTACCGGGCGTGAGTCGTGCTTCGGTAGCTCAGTTGGTAGAGCACTTGCCCGCGAAAGGCAAAGGCCCCGAGTTCGAGTCTCGGTCGGGCACACAGTTTTAATCTGCCAGGAAGTTTCATATCAGCGCACACTCCGCTGCAGAGTGAAAATCTCATTCTGGAAACATCCCCCAGGCTGTGGCTAAGCCATGTCTCCGCAATATCCTTTCTTTCAGGAGTGCTAGTTCTGCATGGTTCGCAGGAGAGCTTCTGTAAAGTTTGGAAGGTAGGAGACGAGGTACTGGCAGAAGTAAAGCTGTGAGTACCGGGCGTGAGTCGTGCTTCGGTAGCTCAGTTGGTAGAGCACTTGCCCGCAAAAGGCAAAGGCCCCGAGTTCGAGTCTCGGTCGGGCACACAGTTTTAATCTGCCAGGAAGTTGCATATCAGCGCACACTCCGCTGCAGAGTGAAAATCTCATTCTGGAAACATCCCCCAGGCTGTGGCTAAGCCATGTCTCCGCAATATCCTTTCTTTCAGGAGTGCTAGTTCTGCATGGTTCGCAGGAGAGCTTCTGTAAAGTTTGGAAGGTAGGAGACGAGGTACTGGCAGAAGTAAAGCTGTGAGTACCGGGCGTGAGTCGTGCTTCGGTAACTCAGTTGGTAGAGCACTTGCCCGCGAAAGGCAAAGGCCCCGAGTTCGAGTCTCGGTCGGGCACACAGTTTTAATCTGCCAGGAAGTTTCATATCAGCGCACACTCCGCTGCAGAGTGAAAATCTCATTCTGGAAACATCCCCCAGGCTGTGGCTAAGCCATGTCTCCGCAATATCCTTTCTTTCAGGAGTGCTAGTTCTGCATGGTTCGCAGGAGAGCTTCTGTAAAGTTTGGAAGGTAGGAGACGAGGTACTGGCAGAAGTAAAGCTGTGAGTACCGGGCGTGAGTCGTGCTTCGGTAGCTCAGTTGGTAGAGCACTTGCCCGCGAAAGGCAAAGGCCCCGAGTTCGAGTCTCGGTCGGGCACACAGTTTTAATCTGCCAGGAAGTTTAATAAAGTAAATATTCAAAACAGCTGAAAATGCAAACACACATCAGGAACATGAGTACCAACAATTTAAAAAATTGAAAATCGGATGTATAAAGCCCGAAATTTTAAAAAATCCAGTTACTTTTTGATCACATGTCGTATGTACTTAACTACTTGTGCTAAAATAAATTAAATCAATTAGTATTCGATACTAGTGGGTAGAAGTAGTCCTCATCCTCCCTGTACAATACGACGTGGAAAATTATCAGTGGACGCGTCTACATATACTTTGCAAATCACTGTGAATTGTTTGACAGGCGGCACCTCCAATTGTTCTTGCACTACTATTAATGTTTCTTTGCGTTCCGTTTATGATGTAGCGCGAGACGAATAATCCCTTAGATGCACCTGGCCACTGTAATTATTCTAATCTTGTCTTCGTGGTCCTACGGAAGCGACACGTACGGCGTTGCAGTACGTACCTATTTTCTACGGTGGATCGTTCGCAGTTGTCTACGTGCGTCTGCCAGCCAGGTAGATCTGTATTTCCATGGTGTTCTGCCGTGCGTGAAACTAATCTGTGACCAACAAAGGTCCCTACACACGTCCCTCGGGCACGCCTGAAGTTACTGCCTCATCCGTCATAGGCTCTCTATACAAAGCAACATAGTGTGTCTTCCCTACCTAAAAAATTTTAAATCCAGTGCCACAAATTTCATTTGATACTTCCACATGATGGTATTTTCATTAATAACCGGTGCTGCGGTACTGAGTCGAGCGCTTTCCGAAGTGAAGTAATACTGCATCATATTATGAAACTACGAGATGAATTTTGCATAGCTGAGTCTGAAAACTCCGTTTGGGTTGGCTTGCAGGAAGTCATTCCATTCGAGATACATCATTACGTTTGAATTTGAAATATGGCAAAGACTCTCCAACAGATGGCTGTCAAAGACACTGGACAGAAGTTTTATGGGTCAATGCTGACACCTGTGCTACCTTCCAACTAAAGGGCAAGGGGTTTTCGTTCAGGGGATCTAGGTGTATTGTGATTAACAGAGGGCTAACTTGGACGCCAGTTCTATACAGAAACTGATAGGAATTCCGTCGGAACCTGGAGCAATTTTAGCGATTTCAGCTGTGGTTCAGCTCCCCTGACACTATTATAAACATCCCTTATCTTTGCTGTGGTTCGAGATTTAAGGATTTTCCTGTCTAAAGAAAGATTTGAAAACAGAGTTCAGTATTACTGCTTTTGCTTTGTTACCCTCAATAACATTTTCTGTATCATCCATAAGTACGTGACACTAAGTTTGGTGCCACTGTCGGGCTTTAAATGTGTACTTTAAATTGTATGGCAGGAGCTGCTTGTACAGCCCGAAAATACTTGCTAATTCAAACAGATGCCCTGCTACTAGGTCCCTGTTAGCTTCTGTCTACAAGTAGCGCAATCTTCCCTGCTTACAGCGAAAGGAACTTTCCGTTTCACTTTGTAGACTGAGGCAGCACTGGTATGCGACGGTGAAAATCGATTTGGAAGTAGTAGTTTCGTGTGAAGCGGGCGAACACCAGCCCCATTACGGCGAACCTTGCCACAAAGCAGCGGCGTATAGGTGTCTTATCTGAAACAGGCACCTAACACGCCTTTTCGAACCGCTGTTTCTCACGAACTGGCCCGTTTTCGTCCCAAGGGGACATCTCCAGAGGCTTTGTATTGACACCGACAAAATTTCGTCACCTCGAGTCCCGACTTTCACGACTCGTAACGCGAGCACTGACTTCCTTCCCTGCGTGAGCAAAAACTGCTGTACAGAGACGATGAGCAGAAGAAATGCTACACTTATGTATGTGATTATGAAGTTATTTACACACGATGACGCATTTCTAGCCACAAAACTAGTCTTCAGGCTGTAGGTGCAAAATGTGACGTCACAATTCTTGAAGATGTTCAACCAAGTTTGCCTTGATTATTTGTGCCACCAGCGTCGAATCTTCCCATTTGCTTCATCTTGGTACACAAAAAATATACGAAAGAAGTAGGTGTTTATATCTTGATACATGAATGAAATATTACGTACGGTGCATTGTGGAGGGTGCAAGATACCACTGCTTGGTCCTCTCTCTCCGGATTCACTCGCGAATGGACCCCTGGACGAAAAATATTGTCCTCGTGCTCGCGCAGACGCTTTCACCACTCTTATCTTGTTCTTATAGTCCTTCTGCAGTTACATCTGCATACACACCTCACAAGTGACTGCACAGTATGTAGCGAACGCTACTTTGTACCAGTAGAACCGATTTTATGTTCTATTACATTCGTGTGTTGAGCGGACGATAAAGAGCAGTTTCTGTTCCTCGTTTTTTTTCTTTTTCTGAGTCAAATTTCTTCTGATTTGATGCGACCTTCCACTGTTTTCTCTCTTTGCCAATCTTTACACCTCAGTCTAGTATTACATCCAGCGTCCTTAAATATCTCTACATCTCCATCTATAATTTCTGCCCTTATTGCCTATCACCTCATCCCAATTTCTAGTTAGTGTTTACCATATATTCCTCTGTCTGCCGATTCTACAGAGAGCCTCGGTACTTACATTATCGGTCCACTCAATTTCCGATATTTCCAGCACGTCTGAATCGCTTCAATTTTTACTGTCTTCCTGCAACCCATTATTCAGTTGTATGCGTATCGTACTCTTGGAGTACATTCCATAAATTTCTTTTTCAAGCTAAGGCCTATGTCTGACACCAGTAGTTTCCTTTTAGCTAGGAACGCCCTCATCGCTTATGCTAGTCTGCTTCTTACACTCTCCTTGCTTCGTCCGTCTTGCGTCATTTTGCTTCCAATGCAGCGGAATTCCTTTATTTCGTCTACTACATTTTTCCAGTATCTGATATTAATATTGTCGGTAATCTCATTTCTGCTGCTTCTGAATACTTTCGTATTCCTTTGGTTTACTTCTTTCATTCGCCCTGTGTACCAGGTACTACTCGACTGTGTAAAGTTAACAACTTGTCAACTTTGGTAAGACCAACGGAAAAATGCTCCTTTCGGAGCATAAAAAATGCGAATATATTCCTGTTTATGTAAAAGACCCTGACTGAGAAGTGGGGTACCAGCTGCCGCATTCTACCTTCCTCAGCACCTTTAAAAGTTTTTCCAAAAAATATTGGTGTGTGAACATTTTCGCTCTTTTCTTAACATACAACTCACCTCAAACTCCCAAAAGCTCCCCTAACTGTAGCTCACTCACACCCACTAGCCCACTTCTGTATGTCACTCGTACCAATCCAATCCCAGTTGACCTTTCACACTCACTCATTCAGCCCAACTTATTGTTATTATCTCTTTGTGTTTCTCAGTCATTGTCTCCTGTGTCTCGTTGCCACTGACGTAGTCTCTGTTCCTCAGTATCACTGGCTCTTAGCCACTTCCACTTTCTGTTTCTCTTTATTCCTGTCCCATCTTACCCCCCCCCCCCCCCCCTGCTCTTTCTCTCAGACTGCCATTGTCTCATCCGCTCTTTCTATAACACAACCAGTGTCTACTATCTTCCAGTATTCATTACTTTTCCGTCTCTCTGCCACTGTCCAATGTCGTCTTCTCTATCAGATTAAAAAACTCGGATATGTTCGCATGCTAAATGTTTTGGGAAATTTTTTAAAGGTGCTGAGAGGGTAGAATGAAGCAGCTGGTGCCCCACATTTAAGTTAGAATCTTTTAAATAAACAAGAACATTCACATTTTTGTGTGCTCCGAATGGAGCATTTTTCTGCCAGTTCCCCTTTTTTCCCTGCTGCAGCAGGGCATTGAAACTCATATAGAAGGAATGTATTGGTCAGTAAAGTTTAGATAGTTTACTTGTGTGAAACTGAAATACCGCAAAACTAATTTTACACCTCAGACCGTATTTTACTTGCAAAACATTTCTGCATGTGCTTCAGTACCACAACATGGCGTTCCCAGATGATAACGGAGACACTTTATAGCATATTTCTCCTTGCTACGTCAGTTTATAAATTGCGTTTTCGCCTCCCACCGGATTTTACGTGTGTGGTTTACCTGCACAAGTAGGATAACTTTGAAACTCTGTATCTTGTTAACAGATGAAGATATTAAGAAAATTTTCACCGTTGTTCGAGCCTGGGATAACAGGAATATATCGTAGAAATTTTAGACATTTCTGTGCACAGACGTCTTGGAATCCTCGACTGGATTTTGGTCTGCTGGGGCTGCAAAAATACAGTAAAAAATCCCTTTTTGTGGAGTTTCCCAAGGAATCACCCATGAACTAATGGCGCCTCCGTAAGTCCGATCAAGCCCACCGTAGACCACATCAAATACAAAAAGCGCGGACCGATTTGTTCCGTTTGCCTGTGCATGAGGACGTATGTGATATACTACTGAGACGATGCTTCTGTCGGGTATAAAAATGGCCCCTAGCCCATGGATTATACAAAACACTTGACCCTACCTTTTTATTAGCAGTGGCACCCGAGGTATGGGAACGGAAAAATCCCGTTCTTATGCGCAGCACTTTGGAACATAATTAGGTGCGCATTCAGTCGCATGCATAGCTATAAATTTATCAAGAAATTCACAGCAAAAGCTACAGGTGTAAAAAGACTGTCCAAACTGAGCCATCCATGCACTTTCTTTGACCTGTTGCATCTCTGATTTGGATTTCTAATTCCGGTGACGAGCTGCGATCGCGACATCCGTTGCAAGTCAACAGCTGCAGCTATTACGCGCCACGCTAGGGTAACAGCGTTGTACAGCCTTACACAACAGAGTGCTTTTGGTCTGCTACTGCGTCGTTTCCGCACCGTAACAACAGGGCGCGCTTTCACGTATAGGACGGAGGTCGTTGGTAAATTTCCTCTGGCTACGCCACAGAGCCAATCGTGTGTGTGTGGGGAGGGGGGGGGGGGGGGGAAAGAGTAGGAAGGCGCGATCGCTTACAGGAGCGCTTGTGGAGTTCCCAAATGAAACAGAAACACCGAGTACAGGAGGAGATATCATATTCTATGGCTAATAAAAGAAAAGCAGGTAACAATACAACGCCAGTTTTTCAATTTCTTTCCCGCTATTACGAGGTTAACTCGTTGATAACTCTTTTCATAATGTCACCTTAGAGAACGAAGGAAAGACAGACTTGAGCAATGCGTCCCATCGACGTCGAGATGTTTAGAGGCGGGACAGTAGGTCAGATTGGAGTCAGGGGATCTGCAGTAAACCTGAATCTGTGTACTCGGACGCTCATTTGAACCTTGTTTTCCTTGAACACGCTTCCACGGCGACACCTCAGTCGAGATGAAACATCGTGTACACCCTAAAAACATCTATCCTTTGTTCTGTATGTTTTCATTCAAGCGTTTTTGTTTACGTGCTAATTGAGAACCAGCCAGCCAATCACTAAAATGGATGTAGTAGTCTGCATAAAAACCACACGCATGCACGTTGCTGTACTACACAACTGTCGCCAACACCATACGTAGATTCGATTTCATGCAGTTTAATTTCACCTCCTGTGCGTTACATGGTACAAACAAGATGTATCTCTGGTTGATACAGCTTTACAAGATAGTCTGAAGGACACGAACTAGGTTTCTCAAAAAAGTGTAAAAAAAAATTCTACCTACAAGGTGTGAACAGTTTCCTTAACAGCAGAAACTACCATCTCTCTTGACAAAATACTTTATTGTTTTCTTATTTAAGGTTTCCTTCTGCTATTTTCCCACAGCTGAAGTCTACAGGCACTTAATTTGTTGCCCGCATCTCGTGGCCGTGCGGTAGCGTTCTCGCTTCCCACGCCCGGGTTCCCGGGTTCGATTCCCGGCGGGGTCAGGGATTTTTCTCTGCCTCGTGATGGCTGGGTGTTGTGTGCTGTCCTTAGGTTAGTTAGGTTTAAGTAGTTCTAAGTTCTAGGGGACTGATGACCATAGATGTTAAGTCCCATAGTGCTCAGAGCCATTTTTGAACTTAATTTGTTAAGCGTTAACCCGTCGCTCTCTGCGGCAACGAAGTACATATAGAGCAGACTTCGATTTTTTGTTGTTCTCCAGACGTCAGCTTTTCAGACAAGTGCAGTGGTTTCTCTTTCGTACCACACACTCATAAAC
Source organism: Schistocerca serialis cubense (assembly GCF_023864345.2). Lineage (NCBI taxonomy): Eukaryota > Metazoa > Arthropoda > Insecta > Orthoptera > Acrididae > Schistocerca > Schistocerca serialis. Next base: position 394,892,120 of record NC_064646.1, on the reverse strand, counting down.
TCTACCAAATTTTTAATTAAGCTTATCACTGGTGATTAATGAGACTTGAAAACTAGACTACAGATTAATCGACTTTCTTTTTAATGATGCCTGGCAGTGGCTGTTACTGCGATTCATAACTTTGTGAATATCTTCGGAATTTTTTTAACCTGTGCGATATGTAGGACAACGGCGTTTCTCGTGAGAGGAGTGTATATTTTCCATAGACGAGCAGGTGCCTGTAATCAACATATATTCTTTTTCTTGCTCCTTACGCATGTCATCATGATGGTTTGCTTGCGTGATATAGGGGCATTATTTGTTTCACTGTTAGCCGTCTTGCTCATGAGACGTAGTTTTGATTTATTATTTTTATTGTTATTGCATTAAGATTCCCTGTTGCATGTCGTTTAACACGTAAGTGACATTACATTACAGCCTATTATTGTACATATTACAATCACAAAGTTATTTATAGCAAAATAAAATGTTAAACATAGCATAAAGAGCACAATAAAATGACATGAAATGAAATGGGTATAAAGACAAGAAACTAAACCTTTATTTGTATACTATTTTATCTATATCCTGCACACTTCAAGGTTTCACAGCTGTCTCTGAGAAACGTCTAGTCTTGCTAGTCCCTTCTTGTGACTTCTAACCTAAGTAACTACAGTACTCTGCTCGGCACACACTATTTGATGTGTGTTCTGGTAGCACTCGAGTCTTCGGAAGTCCGTGCGAGTTGCCGCTACTTTGTTCGTAATTCTGGCAGTAAATTCTACACAGTACTTATGTTAGGTTGGTGCATAAGTTCTTATCCATAGAATGTCATTTCTTATTTGATTGGGAATACTGAGATACCCCACATGTCCAAGAAACTAAACTTTTCAGGAGAGACAGAAAAAAAACACTCCAGGTCTTAAAATTATACCGAAATTTCATTTTTCTTCTCATTTTTCGTTAAAGTAGTGATGAATGCCAATGCTCTGTAGGCAATCTTAATATCTTTTTTTGATGTTATATTACAATTTAATTAGAGAACATGTGGATTTTCTCACTATTTTCTGATAAATAAACATTAATCAGTATTTAACTCATACTTTATTGGGTAATATAAACAAAAATGAAATAAATTATGGCTATTCTTCATTCTCTTTGGCGTTATACTTCTCACATGATTCGGTGGCAGGAGGAACAAGACATTTGGTCAGGTGATTACAGGGTTATAAATACAAAATCAAATAGGGGTAATGCAGGAGTAGGTTTAATACTGAATAAAAAAATAGGAGTGCGGGTTAGCTACTACAAACAGCATAGTGAACGCATTATTGTGGCCAAGATAGACACAAAGCCCATGCCTACTACAGTAGTACAAGTTTATATGCCAAATAGCTCTGCAGATGATGAAGAAATTGATGAAATGTATGACGAGATAAAAGAAATTGTTCAGGTAGTGAAGGGAGACGAAAATTCAATAGTCATGGGTGACTGGAATTCGTCAGTAGGAAAAGGGAGAGAAGGAAACATAGTAAGTGAATATGGATTGGGGGGAAGAAATGAAAGAGGAAGCCGCCTTGTAGAATTTTGCACAGAGCATAACCTAATCATAGCTAACACTTGGTTCAAGAATCATAAAAGAAGGTTGTATACCTGGAAGAATCCTGGAGATACTAAAAGGTATCAGATAGATTATATAATGGTAAGGCAGAGATTTAGGAACCAGGTTTTAAATTGTAAGACATTTCCAGGGGCAGATGTGGATTCTGACCACAATCTATTGGTTATGATCTGCAGATCGAAACTGAAGAAACTGCAAAAAGGTGGGAATTTAAGGATATGGGACCTGGATAAACTGAAAGAACGAGAGGTTGTAGAGAGTTTCAGGGAGAGCATAAGGGAACAATTGACAGGAATTGGGGAAAGAAATACAGTAGAAGAAGAATGGGTAGCTCTGAGGGATGAAGTAGTGAAGGCAGCAGAGGATCAAGTACGTAAAAAGGCGAGGGCTAATAGAAATCCTTGGGTAACAGAAGAAATATTGAATTTAATTGATGAAAGGAGAAAATATAAAAATGCAGTAAATGAAGCAGGCAAAAAGGAATACAAACGTCTCTAAAATGAAATCGACAGGAAGTGCAAAATGGCTCAGCAGGGATGGCTAGAGGACAAATGTAAGGATGTAGAGGCTTGTCTCACTAGGGGTAAGATAGATACTGCCTACAGGAAAATTAAAGAGACCTTTGGAGAGAAGAGAACCACTTGTATGAATATGAAGAGCTCAGATGGCAACCCAGTTCTAAGCAAAGAAGGTAAGGCAGAAAGGTGGAAGGACTATATAGAGGGTTTATACAAGGGCGAAGTACTTGAGGACAGTATTATGAAAATGGAAGAGGATGTAGATGAAGACGAAATGGGAGATAAGATACTGCGTGAAGAGTTTGACAGAGCACTGAAAGACCTGAGTCCAAACAAGGCCCCGGGAGTAGACAATATTCCATTAGAACTACTGATGGCCTTGGGAGAGCCAGTCATGACAAAACTCTGCCATCTGGTGAGCAAGACGTATGAGACAGGCGAAATACCCTCAGACTTCAAGAAGAATATAATAATTCCAATCCCAAAGAAAGCAGGTGTTGACAGATGTGAAAATTACCGAACAATCAGTTTAATAAGTCACAGCTGCAAAATACTAACGCGAATTCTTTACAGACGAATTGAAAAACTGGTAGAAGCGGACCTCGGGGAAGATCAGTTTGGATTCCGTAGAAATGTTGGAACACGTGAGGCAATACTAACCTTAGGACTTATCTTAGAAGAAAGATTAAGAAAAGGCAAACCTACGTTTCTAGCATTTGTAGACTTAGAGAAAGCTTTGGACAATGTTGACTGGAATACTCTCTTTCAAATTCTGAAGGTGGCAAGGGTAAAATACAGGGAGCGAAAGGCCATTTACAATTTGTACAGACACCAGGTGGCAGTTGTAAGAGTCGAGAGGCATGAAAGAGAAGCAGTGGTTGGGAAAGGAGTGAGACAGGGTTGTAGCCTCTCCCCGATGTTATTTAATCTGTATATTGAGCAAGCAGTAAAGGAAACAAAAGAAAAATTCGGAGTAGGCATTAAAATTCATGGAGAAGAAGTAAAAACTTTGAGGTTCGCCGATGACATTGTAATTCTGTCAGAGACAGCAAAAGACTTGGAAGAGCAGTTGAACGGAATGGACAGTGTCTTGAAAGGAGGATATAAGATGAACATCAACAAAAGCAAAACGAGGATAATGGAATGTAGTCAAATTAAATCGGGCGATGCTGAGGGAATTAGATTAGGAAATGAGACACTTGAAGTAGTAAAGGAGTTTTGCTATTTAGGGAGTAAAACAACTGATGATGGTCGAAGTAGAGAGGATATAAAATGTAGACTGGCAATGGCAAGGAAATCGTTTCTGAAGAAGAGAAATTTGTTAACATCGAGTATAGATTTAAGTGTCAGGAAGTCGTTTCTGAAAGTACTTGTATGGAGTGTAGCCATGTATGGAAGTGAAACATGGACGATAACTAGTGTGGACAAGAAGAGAATAGAAGCTTTCGAAATGTGGTGCTACAGAATAATGCTGAAGATAAGGTGGGTAGATCACGTAACTAATGAGGAGGTATTGAATAGGATTGGGGAGAAGAGAAGTTTGTGGCACAACTTGACTAGAAGAAGGGATCGGTTGGTAGGACATGTTTTGAGGCATCAAGGGATCACAAATTTAGCATTGGAGGGGAGAGTGGAGGGTAAAAATCGTAGAGGGAGACCAAGAGATGAATACACTAAGCAGATTCAGAAGGATGTAGGTTGCAGTAGGTACTGGGAGATGAAGAAGCTTGCACAGGATAGAGTAGCATGGAGAGCTGCATCAAACCAGTCTCAGGACTGAAGACCACAACAGCAACAACATGGTTCATTTTTTGATACCTTTTGGTCAGTTCTATATGTCAGAATAGAAATTCTTGATGGTGTCTTCTTTTGGTAGGAATGGTAGAAATGACTTTAGGTCATGCATCTTCTTCTCGTTTATGGGCACATGACGTTGATAAGCCTGACTAAACAGCCAGTTGGAACGTGTGCTCTTCTGCCCCATCAAGGCCTAAATTTAACAACACCAAGAGTTTTATGTGGATACGTGAACTTAATGAATTATGTTACACGTAAGTGCTGTTTGTTATTTCTATGTGTAGCCCTACCTTGAGTTTCAACTGAACTAGCATTCTTTCGGTATAACTTCGTGCACCATTTCTGAAAATTTAGCACCTCTTCTGTTTTTGATATTTTCTCTTCAAAATTCATCTTTGTGTTCGATTCTATTATTAATTCTGCATATTCTTTCAGCAAATATATCCTGTCCACTTTTCTGATTTTCCTTTCCAGGATGCTGAAATCTCTATCGCACAAATAAGGTGAGAGTGGCCTCTTATTGGAAAGCGACGGTTGATGAACTGAAATCCTCCCTGTGCTACAAGCATTGAACAAAATCTCACCACTGTATGGTTTGTATTTTGGGCTCCACAAGAGTCGGATAACAAAAGAAGGTGTTTAACATCTTGTCCAACATTTGCATTTATATAATCGAAAAGAAATGAACAGACTTTATTGGGGATTTTTTGTGCTATTTCTTCATGATAGAGATAAAACCTGGCTCTTCCATTCTGTAAGTCGTGGACGTTAAAGACTTCTCCGAAATGTGACGTGAGTAAAACGTATCTGAAGCTAATTTAGGTTCTGCATAAAATCAAACGCGAGGTCTGCAATGTGTAGAATAGGTTTATTTTCATTTTAGCTGCATGAAATTTCTTGAATAACTTACCAGCACACTTCTTGCGCACTGTTAACTCAGCTATTTCTGCCCTTTTAGCAGCATCACTCAGAGGCGGACTTTCGATTTTTACATCGAGCTCTTCGCGTGTGCAACACGTATCCACTTGTGGTTGTCCAAATTTTAAATTCAAATGTACACAGAAAATTTTCAAATAAAATTGATAGTTAACTTGAATATACAGTTTAATGTTTTCGAACATCTGTCACATAATCTTCGTGTGAAGTTTAGGGCCAAGGTAATTCCATTCTACGTTGGTATAATGTGCTTTCCTGACTAACAGTGAGTTGATGTGATTTTTTTTTATTAGCGCTATTAAAGCCACTGGTTTCACATTTTCAGGACGAAATTTTCCCCTGTTATCTTGTGGAGATTTACCGACTGTCAACAGACTGCATAGGCGCCTTTTTCGGTCACTGCTGACACCAAAAATACTTTGGAAGGCAGTTTTACAAACCTGAAACCAATAAGTGTGTGACTGTCATTTTGGTTGCTTCCTCCCTATTTCCTTATCACTTCTAGGCTTCTTTCTTGCCACTGGATTAACTTCCTTGAAAGAATTCATACTGCATTTTTTTGTCTGGAAGCCAATAAATTTAGTGGATAATTTTATCTCGCTGCTCTGCGTTATCTTAGTTGTTGTCCGTTTCATCCGACACCTAGAAACAGAATTACTTAAACTTTAATTTTGCAGCAATACCGAGCTTCAAGTTATAACTTACCTGCAGCCATAACAGCCATAACCGTTATATTTTGGTTGAAGTCTATTCTCTTTCCAATTTGTCTATGTTCCATTTTTCACTTTTGCTGGTTTTATGGCTATATGTTCCGGAAGCACCAGTGCATTCTTTCTTTTTTCAATACTCCCTGACGTTTGTAATTAGCATCACTGCTGTCTGACATTTTCCACAAATAACAACTTAAACTCATTAAACCAAAGAGTAAGAGGCAATATCGCCTATTCTCTCTGTTTAAAACAGTACTGACAATTTAAAATTTTGAGAAAGCCCATATCTTTTGTACTTACGGTGTTTATCTTCAGTTAAGGTAACACAATTGCTGCATAACAATACAAAAAATGCTAGAACGTATGGGGTTTCCCTATACCACGATCGGGTTGCATATTTAAAGTACAAAATCGTAGATAATGCAATTCTGTCAAAAAATGGACATGTGGGGCTTCTCAATGAATTTCCCATTCATTTGTAGTTCACTGTTGCTATTTGATTTTACATATTGTCATTTTTGTCATTTGGAGATAATGAGTGGAACTTTGAACGCTAGAACATAGAATGCCAAGTGGAGAAATCGGAACACAATGATCCATGTCACTTTACTTGAGAACTAGCAATTTTGATGAACTGTGATCATTCCACAGTCGTGCGACATTTGCATGCAATGGGGAAGGTTCAAAAATCGGGTGTGTGGATATCGCGTGCCCTAAGCCAAAATAACAAAAATCGGCGGATGGTCGTACAAGCACCTCTGCCTGCGCGCCATCAATTGGCTCGTGAACGACACCGACCATTCCCATCCTGTATCGTTGTTGGTGATGACAAACTGTGTCTCTGTGCTAACGTAAGGAAAGGAAAGAAATGACTGAGCCCAAACGAAGCAGCAACTCCCTATACGAATACTTGTATGCATCCGGAAAAGATAGTATTATGCCATTGCTGGAACAGCGATGGTTTGATGTACTGCGAATTGTTTTCCCGAGATGAAACCATCACTGATGACATTTACTGTCAACAACTGACACGTCTTGCAGACGTAGTCTAAGAACAACGACCAGGAAGAATGCGTGAAGTGATGCTATTCCACGATAACGACCGCCCGCATTCTGCTAGACTGACAAAAAGCGCTATACGGCAGTTGGGTTGGGGAAGTCATTCCGTTCCCACCTTATTCACCTATCTTGCTCCCTCAGATTTTCACCTTTTCCGCTCTCTATCTAACAACCTTCAAGGAACATCCTTTCGCATGAAAATATGCTCCGAACATGGCTTGACGAGTTTTTCTCCTCAAAACCACGCAATTTCCGCTGTCGCGGCCCAGCTAAGTTACTACAGCGCTGACACATTGTTGTAAATGGCGGAGGACAAAATATTGTTGATGACTAAATTCTCTGTTACATGTGCATCTGTTGTGTTCATTACTTAAGAAAAAAACCCTACCGCCTTATGCGCCAACCTAATAATAACTCTGTACAAAACATCTAAATATGTATTGCTAACATTTACGTACAGACCAATGTAAATGACTGACAAGAGGCCAAACAAGTAAGTTTCTGGGTTCTATTTTTGAAACTATACGCGCCGTTGTGTCCACTCTTTAACATAGCTGTGGACCTCTCAGGATGTTACATAAATCTTTCGAAGAAACTTGCTTCACAGCATCTGGCATAATCAGGCAAACTACTATTACGTGCTTGGGATTCTTGATAAGTCCACAGTCACACATTTCTGAGTGCCATTTCAAATTTCAAACAAATATAGCGAATAGGGACAATCCCAGTAACTAATCACAAGGAAAAAAGGCTCAGAAAGAATAAAATATTATAATAGATGTAGGGAAAAATAATGATTGATGATATGATAAAAAACTACTGGAAAATGGAGATGACTTAGAATCTGCATTTTATGAATTTTAACGTCTGTGTAAAGACTGCGTTACTGAGATCTCTAAAATTTTAAGGTGACGGCTCCTGAGGGTAAATATCCCGACGTAAACGAGATTTTATGTGAACCACATGGTTCTGGAACGAGTACTGTATTGTAGTTTTTTGGGTTGCCAAAGTGGCCTACACAATATTAATTTTGATTTAGATGTGGAAATGATTAGATTCGAAATTATATGTGGCAAAATCCTCAATACATAAAAAAATAAGAACAGACAAGGAACGAGGCAAAACAGTGGCTCTACTAGCGCTTCTCAATTTGAGTGACTCCAGAACATATCAAAAAGAGCTTTTTCCTAAGTAAAAAGCGCGGAAATGAAATTTATGGGAAGAACAAAATGTTGCTCAACAGAATATCATACGTAAACAGTGTGACAGGAATTATACGTAGAATTGGTTGGATGTAGACGAATTAAATACCGCAACACACGAGTTACCAAGTTAGAATTAGCTTATAAATAGGCATTTATTAGCTGTATTAGATGTGGCCGCATTTAAGAAGAGAGTAAACGGAAAAGAATTAAAAGACTAAACCATATTAGGTCATCTGCCCGTGATGTCCTTATCTTGAAACGAATATATATATCATCCGTCTAGTGATGACATCAGTTTCTAGGTAACTTCTGGATTACTGTTCTGTTTAATCTTATCTTTACTGTAGTATTTTCAATAAATGTTACTTTATCACAATGTTAAAAATCTTGTGAAATCTCGTGCAGCGTTTGGTTGTATCGAGAGACGTGTGAAAGCAAGTAATATACCTTTCCATAGGTAAAGTTATTTTACGAATGTTAAAATGTTCTCTAACACATTTTTTGAATGTTAGAATGTATGTTGGGCCTTAGATACAAAACTCGCTGAATGATGATTGTTAGACAGTTGATTATTAATATCTAATTCACTACAGTAACTTTTTCCTTAATCAACGTTTTCTAACATTCTTATGTTGATATTGTTTCGGTATCTATACTGGATGAAATAAAAGTCATAACACATAACTTAAGGATTGATTTCTTATGAAAGCATTATTGGACATTTCACACGTGCTGTTGAAGATTCATCAGAAAACTAATGCTTCCTGCTAACCTGATATTTTGTCTTCTACTCCTGTGGAAGCGGTGAACCGAAAAATTCACGGCGCAAGAAAAATATTCACTGAATAATAAGAAGAACTCTCATTACAATGTTCCCGCTGGTCACGCGTAAAAACGATAACCATCGCATTAATATTTAGAAATTTCGAAGAAATTAGTTTTACTCTACTACTAAATGTGTAACAGCAACACAACAGGTTTAACTGTTATAGTCAATGCTTGATTTCAGCTACAAATAAGAGAATTGCAACTGTCCGCTCCACTTCACATGGCGCATACTAACAGAAACTCATCACGCGAATTTGATGTTGGTTTCAAAGCTCAACATGGCAGAGACAGGGACATGTTATCTATAGTCTAAGTATTCCACGATGTGCAGTAAACGAATAAACAAAATCGCTCACATTTGCTGCATAGTTTTTAGAATAAACTTTTGTGAGCCACTACATTTGCCCAGGTGTTGTGTAACAATGTAGGAAAGGAGAAGAAACCAGCGCGCTAGGATCCCATCTATGTGCAGCGTCCTGGCACGCTTTCAATGTCGTCGAAATTGATTTTCCAGCTCATGGCACACGGGTCGTCACCAGGGAAACCGCCCACTTTGAATCGAGTGTAAGCATCAACAAACCTAAGCGACGCAAAGGGCACAGCATGAAAGATTCAGCTTGCCCTTGCTAAACCTTTCACGAATCGATAAACCCGCATAGTAGACAATAGAAAGCAATTTTGTCAACATTTGCCCATCGGTAAATTGTAGCAAGCCTTTTTTGAAACAAAGAAATCCTCCAACACTTTACCATGGTCTGTCCCTTTTACGATTATTATACACAGAACAAAAGCAATCATTGAAAATATAAAGAATTACTCTGAATGATCTCTAATCACTAATTTTTACTATGGTAGGAAGATCTGTAGAGCTATTGAGAGAGAATCGGAAAAATGACTTCGCTGTGGACTAACAAACTAAGCGAACGACACACTCTCATGAGCTCCATAAACTACTACTCCCTCCCCGTCCTAACTAAGCCACAACAGCTGATGGAGTGATCAAGCACATCGGTTAAGGCTGTAGATTCGTATTCAGGATGAGCACAGCTCAAATTCCTGTTTGGCGATAAAGATTTTGGTTTTATATAATCTTTCGGAATTATTCAAGGCACAAGTCGGGATGGTTCCTTTAAAAGCCCACGGCCATCATCCTTTTCCACCCTTGCCCAATCCTGCCTTGTGCTCCATATCTGATGATGCTGAAAGAACATTATACCCTAATCTTTCATAATTATTTTTATTTTTTTGTTGTTCATTAGTTTTCCTACAATATATATATATATATATATATATATATATATATATATATATATATATATATATATATAAAGAAATTATTAGAATGAACAAGCGCAACCTTCCAACATCATAGGAAAATTTTCACATCCAAAGAGTCCTTGAAATGACAAAGAAAGTAAAACATGAATAAAGTAACATAAGTGACAACGAAAATAATAAATGAACAAAGTAAAATAAGTAAGAACGAAAGAAATAAACGGACAAAAGTAAAATAAATAACAACTAACTGATCATGTAACCACTATAACAGTACAAAGCGAGATGTAGAATACAACCAGATAAAATAATAACTGCAGGGGTCGCCTACTCGTGTGCTGGAACTAACACTATTATTATTATTCGAATTATATATGATATTAGTAGTATGAACAATAGCAACAGGAAACACCTACCATGACAGAAAAATTTTCATAGCCGAAGAACTCTTGCAATGATAAAGCAAGTAATAAATGAACTAAGTAATACAAGTAACAACGAAAGTAATAAATGAGTGAATTAACATAAGTAACAACGGACTGACATGTTAGCCACTAAAACAGTAACGTGGTGAGATATAACACGTAACTAGATTAAATAACAAACATAGTTGTCGCCCACTCCTGGACAGGAATTCCTAATGCTTTGTCAGGGTACGTGGCCTGAGGATCTGTGTGGCGTAGCCAGATGCCAATAAAACAAGATTAATTCTTACCCAATTTATTGTTCAATAGATATTTCGTAGCTCTATGGCCTCAGTGACGGCAGGTTGCTATGTAGGCCGCAGCGGAATCTGCTGTCATTAGTGGTAGACTCCACGTTGCCAGAGGTTGCTGTTTCAGCTCAAGCATCGGCCGGCGAATTGTGGTGTGACGGGTTGCCCCAGGCCGATCCCTAGGTGTTTCCCTTGCGGCAGATGCGAACGACCAGCTGTGGCGCAGGTCCCACATAGTCGTGGACCCATGTTGTCAGCAAGGCACTGTGCAAGCTGGTGGTGACTCCATAATGATGTGGGCTTTGTTTACTTGGAATGGACTAGATCTTCTGCTCCGACTGAACCCATCATTGACTGGAAATAGTTATGCTCGGAACTTGGAGACCATTTGCAGCCATTCTTGGACTTCAGGTTCCCAAACACCAATGGAATTTTTCTGTATGACAATGCGCATGTCGCAGGGCCACATTTGTTCGCGATTGGCTTAAAGAGCATTCTGAACAATTCGAGCGAATGAGTAGGCCAGCCGGATCGCCCAACTTGAATCCCATCAAACATTTATAGGACATAATCGAGAGGTCAGTTCATGCTCAAAATCCTGCACCAGCAATACTTTCGCAATTATGAACGGCTATAGAGGCAACATGGCTAATTACTTCTGCAGGGGACTTTCAATGACTCACAGCATCCGAGAACTGGAAGTTCATTATGGTGGGTATTCAAAGCACGTCATTGGAAAATTTCTAGAAAAAAGTCGTCACGATAGGCAAGAACTAAAAGTTAGATACCGTTTGTGGAGGCAGATACCCCTCACCAATAAGCAGATGGACATGTCCCAGGCCTTGAACCATCGGAAACGAAAAATAATCCTTCTAAAAACAACATTTTTAAGAGTTGGTTGTTTGGAGTTAAGGGGATCAAACTGCGAGGTCATCAGTCCCTTCATCCTATATGTATCGAACCAGGAATAATCCTCAGGAGAGGGATATGGATGACAAGTCCTGAGGCCGTCCCTGTTGGCCGCGCAGCTCTAAAAGCTACAGTCTGGAAGCGCGCGACCGCTGCGCTCGCAGGTTCGAATCCTGCCACGGGCATGGATGTGTGTGCTGTCCTTAGGTTAGTTAGGTTTAAGTTGTTCTAAGTTCTAGGGGACTGATGACCTCAGAAGTTAAGTCCCATAGTGCTCAGACCCATTTGCACCATTTTTGAACAAATCCTGAGTGAGCTGTGCGGGGTAGAACTTCTGTCGATTTTGTCCCTCGTTGACGATCTTTGTCTGGATAACTTTGGAGGTACGCTGGTGGCGGCATCTGTGGGGACAAAAGCCACGAAGCAGGAAGGTTTTGGGCATAGAGTGTGTGGTGTGCGGAGCGAGTTGGCGGGGTGTGTGAGAGGTTTTGTGTCCTGGATGGTACATGAGAGAACAAATCGGTTCCTGTGAAGGCACTGAGCCTGGTTTGACGGTCAGTTATAGCCTGCACTGTGAAGCAGTTTCCGTGGATGGTCATGATATTTTAGAAAACACACCAGCGACTTGGAAGTTATTTGACCGGTACGACGCTAGTGAAGGCAGTCCGGTATCTTTCAGGCTTAAGAAGTAGAAGGACAGCAGCTATCCTGTCCAAGTCAAGTAACTTCGGTGTATGTCCGTACCTATCACTCTTCCCCCCTTCACTTATTGTGTTTATTCAACCACCACTTATAATTAATTGCAGCTATATAAAAGTCATTCGGTTAAGGACTGATCACTGAATTTTGGCTAAATGTAGCTGCCTATTCAGCGACTGTTAATTGATTTAAAAAGTCTGTATTTTGCTGTCTTCTGGATGATAGTGTGCTCATAATTAATGGCCGCTGTTTATAAGTCATTATCTTTAAACCTGGCCAGTGAATTTTGGATAACTGTAACTGCATATTCGGTGACTGTTGATTTTTTTTAAATTCTGTGTTTTGCTGTCTACTAAATAACGGTGGGTTCATAATTAATGACACTTGTTTATAAGTCGTTTGCTTAAAATCTGATCAGTGAATTTTGGCTAACTGTAGCTGCTTACACAGTGAATGTTAATTCTTTTTAAAAGTCTGTATTTTGCTCTCTACTGAAAGGCAGTGGTTCCATAACTAACAGCTGCTGTTTGAAGCTCATTTGCGTAAGTCTAATCATCAATTTTGGCTAATTGTAACTGCTTATTCAGTGACTGTTAATTGTTTGTTTTCATTCTGTATTTTGATCTCTATTGAGTAACAGTGGGTTTATATTTAATAACTGCCGTGTAAGACTATTTGTTTAAAATCTGATAAACGAATTTTGGTTAACAGTAGCTAACTATTCAGTGGCTGTTAACTATTTTTAAATTCTGTACCTTTGCTGTATATTCTGTGAAAGTGAGGTCATAATTAATGTTAGCTGTTTAAAGGTAATTTAATTAATTCCTCAGTGAATTCTGCTAATGTAGTTAATCGATTTTAAAATTATTGGTTGCTCATAGTTAGTGGAAGCTGTTTAAAAGTGATTTTTCTTAAGTTTGCTCAATCAGTTTTACTGTTGACTGTTTTTAAAACTTGTTCAGCAGTCCGCATCTTCTAATTTCGTTTAAAAGTTTATCGTATACAGGGTCCAGACAACAGCGTAGCCGACGCTTTAAGTCCCACGTATGAAGACTGCGGCTCCCTGCAAAATGCTGTGGATGGTGGAAAACTTGCCTTGTGCGGCGCTGTTCTAACTGAAGTTCCTGAACTCTTTTGAGATCTCAAGGGTAGACAGGAAGAAGATTCCCATATTATCTCAATAAAGAGAGGCTTTTCAAAAGCGAGCACATAGACGGGTATGTTCTCAATAATGATATTCTATCTTAAATTTGTTTGCCTCAGGTATTGGTTTCTGCTGTTTTTAGGTATTTTCATAGCTCCGTGGTGGGCAGTCATCTAGATTCTATAAGACTTTTACCAAAATTAGACAACATGTGGCCTGAACGTCAATGTGTGTGTATGTACGTCAGTTAATTGGAGACTGTAAGTTATGCAAACAAGGGTCTTCTAGAGCTTACTCCTGAGAACAGATCCATGGAACATCTCTTTGTGGACTACCTAGGATCCCTTCCACGTACCCAGCGAGGGGAGGGGGGACCGTTACATTTTGGTGGTTGTGGACGGTTATTCCCGTTTTAGCTGCGGTTTCGCTAGTGGTATATCTGTACAACTTCTTACCAAAATCTTTGCCATCTTTGGACCATCAAGCACCCTAGTAAATGATAATGATCTGGCTTTTGCATCTAGGGAATTCCGGAGATTTTGTTTCGATCATGGCGTTAGACATGTTATCACTACTCCTTAATACCCCCAGCCGCCCCTTTGCTGACAGCATTCATAGTAATTTGAAGGTCACATTGATAATATTTCATGCTAGGCCCCAAAAACGCCTGGGCCTACCTATTCCATGGTCAAGTCTTGTTATTTTGTTTTTTATACCACCCAGTATGAGGCCATCAATGTCACTCCAGCCTCAGTAATCCTGGCCTATCCGATTAAATCTCCCTTATGTAATCTTTTGATTATGAATCAAAGACGCTACCCCTAGACCCAGGTTCGATTCCCGCCACTGCCTAAATTTTGATAAATAATCAGCATTGCCGGCCGAAGACTTCCGGCATAAGAAGTCAGCCTCATTCTGCCAACGGCCTTGTCAAAGAGGGCCGAGGAGCGGATAGAGGTTCAGGGCACTATCTTGTCCTAGGGGTGGGAAATTGCCCCTAAAGGCGGAAGAATCAGCAATGATCGACGACATGAGGATGCAGAAGGCAATGGAAACCACTGCATTAAAGACACGTAACGTGTATCCACAGGACATGTTGCCTGTAATTGAAGAAGTGTCATGTTGGTCTCTCCATTGGCAAAAGATTCCGAAATAGTCCCCCATTCGGATCCGGGAGGGGACTGCCAAGGGGGAGGTTACCATGAGAAAAAGATTGAATAATCAACGAAAGGATAACGTTCTACGAGTCGGGGCGTGGAATGTCAGAAGCTTGAACGTGGTAGGGAAACTAGAAAATCTGAAAAGGGAAATGCAAAGGCTCAATCTAGATATAGTAGGGGTCAGTGAAGTGAAGTGGAAGGAAGACAAGGATTTCTGGTCAGATGAGTATCGGGTAATATCAACAGCAGCAGAAAATGGTATAACAGATGTAGGATTCGTTATGAATAGGATGGTAGGGCAAAGGGTGTGTTACTGTGAACAGTTCAGTGACCAGGTTGTTCTAATCAGAATCGACAGCAGACCAACACCGACAACGATAGTTCAGGATACATGCCGACGTTGCAAGCTGAAGATGAACAGATAGAGAAAGTGTATGAGGATATTGAAAGGGTAATGCAGTATGTAAAAAGGGACGAAAATCTAATAGTCATGGGCGATTGGAATGTAGTTGTAGGGGAAGGAGTAGAAGAAAAGGTTACAGCAGAATATGGGCTTGGGACAAGGAATGAAAGAGGAGAAAGACTAATTGAGTTCTGTAACAAGTTTCAGCTCGTAATAGCGAATACCCTGTTCAAGAATCACAAGAGGAAGAGGTATACTTAGAAAAGGCCGGGAGATACGGGAAGATTTCAATTAGATTACATCATGGTCAGACAGAGATTACGAAATCAGATATTGGATTGTAAGGCGTACCCAGGAGCAGATATAGACTCAGATCACAATATAGTAGTGATGAAGAGTAGGCTGAAGTTCAAGACAATAGTCAGGAAGAATCAATACGCAAAGAAGTGGGATACGGAAGTACTAAGGAATGACGAGATACGTTTGAAGTTCTCTAACGCTATAGATACAGCAATAAGGAATAGCGCAGTAGGCAGTACAGTTGAAGAGGAATGGACATCTCTAAAAAGGGCCATCACAGAAGTTGGGAAGGAAAACATAGGTACAAAGAAGGTAGCTGCGAAGAAACCATGGGTAACAGAAGACATACTTCAGTTGATTGATGAAAGGAGGAAGTACAAGCATGTTCCGGGAAAATCAGGAATACAGAAATACAGGTCGCTGATGAATGAAATAAATAGGAAGTGCAGGGAAGCTAAGACGAAATGGCTGCAGGAAAAATGTGAAGACATAGAAAAAGATATGATTGTCGGAAGGACGGACTCAGCATACAGGAAAGTCAAAACAACCTTTGATGACATTAAAAGCAACGGTGGTAACATTAAGAGTGCAACGGGAATTCCACTGTTAAATGCAGAGGAGAGAGCAGATAGGTGGAAAGAATACATTGAAAGCCTCTATGAGGGTGAAGATTTGTCTGATGTGATAGAAGAAGAAACAGGAGTCGATTTAGGGGATCCAGTATTACAATCGGAATTTAAAAGAGCTTTGGAGGACTTACGGTCAAATAAGGCAGAAGGGATAGATAACATTCCATCAGAATTTCTAAAACCATTGGGGGAAGTGGCAACAAAACGACTATTCACGTTGGTGTGTAGAATATATGAGTCTGGCGATATACCATCTGACTTTCGGAAAACATCATCCACACAATTCCGAAGACGGCAAGAGCTGACAAGTGCTAGAATTATCGCACAATCAGCTTAACAGCTCATGCATCGAAGCTGCTTACAAGAATAATATACAGAAGAATGGAAAAGAAAATTGAGAATGCGCTAGGTGACGATCAGTTTGGCTTTAGGAAAAGTAAAGGGACGAGAGAGGCAATTCTGACGTTACGGCTAATAATGGAAGCAAGGCTAAAGAAAAATCAAGACACTTTCATAGGATTTGTCGACCTGGAAAAAGCGTTCGACAATTTAAAATGGTGCACGCTGTTCGAGATTCTGAAAAAAGTAGGGGTAAGCTATAGGGAGAGACGGGTCATATACAATATGTACAACAACCAAGAGGGAATAATAAGAGTGGACGATCAAGAACGAAGTGCTCGTATTAAGAAGGGTGTAAGACGAGGCTGTAGCCTTTCGCCCCTACTCTTCAATCTGTACATCCAGGAAGCAATGATGGAAATAAAAGAATGGTTCAGGAGTGGAATTAAAATACAAGGTGAAAGGATATCAATGATACGATTCGCTGATGACATTGCTATCCTGAGTGAAAGTGAAGAAGAATTAAATGATCTGCTGAACTGAATGAACAGTCTAATGAGTACACAGTATGGTTTGAGAGTAAATCGGAGAAAGGCGAAGGTAATGAGAAGTAGTAGAAATGAGAACAGCGAGAAACTTAACATCAGGATTGATGGTCACGAAGTCAATGAAGTTAAGGAATTCTGCTACCTAGGCAGTAAAATAACCAATGACGGATGGAGCAAGGAGGACATCAAAAGCAGACTCGCTATGGCAAAAAAGGCGTTTCTGGCCAAGAGAAGTCTACTAATATCAAATACCGGCCTTAGTTTGAGGAAGAAATTTCTGAGGATGGCGTCTGGAGTACAGCATTGTATGGTAGTGAAACATGGACTGTGGGAAAACCGGAACAGAAGAGAATCGAAGGATTTGAGATGTGGTGCTATAATGTTGAAAATTAGGTGGACTGATAAGGTAAGGAATGAGGAGGTTCTACGCAGAATCGGAGAGGAAAGGAATATGTGGAAAACGCTGATAAGGAGAAGGGACAGGATGATACGACATCTGCTAAGACATGAGGGAATGACTTCCATGGTACTAGAGGGAGCTGTAGAGGGCAAAAACTGTAGAGGAAGACAGAGATTGGAATACGTCAAGCAAATAATTGAGGACGTAAGTTGCAAGTGCTACTCTGAGATTAAGAGGTTAGCACAGGAAAGGAATTCGTGGCGGGCCGCATCAAACCAGTCAGCAGACTGATGACAAAAAAAAAAAAAAAAGTCATCTTTGGGCCACTGACAATTTGCTCCCTGAGCGGGTCACTCCCAAACACCCAACGTAGCTGGGAGAGAGTGAGGCGTGATATAGAGCTCGCACATAGGCATGAGGCACTTAGTTACAATTCTGGCAGGAGTGAGCACAAGGGGAAGGTCGGAGAGCATGTGTTTGTGTGTAGATTTAGCGTCAGAGCCAGGGCTGGAGCAGTCCCTGCTCTTAAACTGGCTCACCATTTAATAGGCCCCTGTAAAATTCTAAGATTTATCATTTCAATTAATATCTTGTTCTGTGATCAGTTGAATGGGAAGATCTCTAGACTACATGTTAATTAAGTTAAAGCCGGTAGCTAGCCCCATCTTTACTCTCTACCCATTGTGCCAAACCTCAGCGGGGTATCATTGAGTTACAGTGGCTGAGGTTGAGCTGTGTAGGCTCAGCCTTCTATCGATTTCGGCTTCTTCGACGGTCTTTGTCTGGATAACTTTGTAGGTACTTTGGTGGCGCCATCAGTGGAGACAAAAGCCAAGAAGCAGGAAGGTTTTGGGCATTGAGGGTGCGTGATTCGGTCGGGGAAGTAGGGGGGGGGGGGGGGGCGGCGGCGAGAGTTTTGGAGTTCTGGATGGTACGTGAGACAACTAATCGGCTCCTGTGAGGGTGCCGAGGGTGGTTCGATTGTCGGTTATTGCCTTTCCTGCGAAGTGGTTTTCATGAGTGAGCATGGTATTTTGGAAAACACACCAGCGACTTGCGATTGTTTGGCCAGTTCGACGCTAGTGAAGGTCTGGTCTCCTGCAGACTTAAGAAATGGAAGGTCGGCGGCCATCGTTTCCAAGTTAGGTAAATTCTGTGCATGTCCTTAATTCTTGCTCTTTCCCTCCCCTGTCACTCCTCTGTAGGGTTTATGCAACCATCACTCATAATTAATAGCGGCTGTTTAAAAGTAATTTGGTGAAAAACTGATCACTGAATTTTGGATAACTGTAACTGCCTTTTCAGTGACAGTTAATTGTTTTTAAAATTCTGTATTTTGCTGTCTGCTAAATAACAGTGGGCTCATAATTAATAGCAGCTGGTTAAAAGTTATTTGCTTAAAATCTGTTTAGTGAACATTGTTTAACTGTAGGTGTGTATTCAGTGAATGTTAATAGTTTTTAAAATCGTGTATTTTGCCTTCTACTGAATGACAGTTGATTCATAATTAATGGCAGCTGTTTAAAGGTAATTTAGTTCAGAGAACAGCTCAGTGAGTTTTGATAACTGTGGTTAATTGTTTTCAAAATTCTGTACTTTTGGAGTATAGTCAATGGTTAGTGGCTCATAATTGGTAGCAGCTATTTAAATGTCATTTTTCTAAAGTCTGCTTGGTCAGTTTTACTGTTCAATGTCTTTAAAACTCGTTTGACTTTAATGAAGGCGAGTTATATACTGAAGACGATGAACGCTGAAGTAGTTATGTGGGCACCCCAGCCCTTCTATTAGGGTGACCCAATACCTGATCTTCCCATCAGAATTCCCAGTTATTACTGTAACAAAGATACAATAAGGTAGAGATAAAAACAAGGAGAAGTGGGAGAGGAGTGAGAGAGAGAGCAGGATGGGAAAGCCACTCTGCCCAGGACGCAGTTTAAGGTCTCCAGGGCATGGTATGGGATGGGAGAGACACCCTCTGCATCCAACCAGGACTACCTCGCCCTCCGTTACCCCATGAAAACGAGCAACACAGACAAAAAAATGTTCAGATGTGTGTGAAATCTTGTGGGACTTAACTGCTAAGGTCCCTAAGCTTACACACTACTTAACCTAAATTATCCTAAGGACAAACACACACACACCCATGCCCGAGGGAGGACTTGAACCTCCGCTGGGACCAAACGCACAGTCCATGACTGCAGCGCTCAGACCGCTCGGCTAATCCCGCGCGGCAACACAGACAAGATGATAACATTTTAGGAAAGACAAAACATTAAAACTGGCAAATATAAAAGAATAAGCAGAATAAAAAGATGGGAAGGGTAGCATCTGGGCTGGGCCACTGGGCAAGGGCCGCCATGGATCCTCTCGACTACAGCAGGTTGGTGTCCATCCAACCCCTCAGACAGTCAATGTGGCGAAAATGCCCCATCTTACAGAGATGAGTAGGATCCACCTTCGCATGTGATATGTAAAACCAGGTCAGTCTCTTTGGTGCCATCCTCCAGAGTTACTGTGTCAGGAAATTTAAGATAGCGCTGCAAAGCAGCCAAAATTTGGGAAGTTTAGTAGGATGCAGGCCACCATCAGATGGACACCACATTGGCAGTAAAGTGGGTCCTCAGTTCAGAGAATGTGGCCATGGGTCAGGCAATTGTGGCCAATGTGTAGCCAATCAGGGCAGTGGATTCCCTGTGAAAACTGTGAAAGAAAGACTGATACATGCTATCCTTTATCGCCATCAGTTTGTTTGGGGAGTCTATCTTGGACCATTCCAAGTTGCAGACTTCCAGCAATTGATGGTCTAGAGTCGACTGAAGGTCCTGTTCGGGGACTCTCATTTCCAAAATCGGCAACATAGTAGCTAACTTTACCAACCAATTGGCATGTTCATTCCGTGAGATCTCAACATGTCCAGGGGTCCAAACAATGACAACCGGCCGTCCAGCTTGATGGAGGTCAGAAAGAAGATCCTGGATAGTCCTGTCTAATGGATAGCATGAGTAGCACTGGTCCATAGTCTGAAGCCCACTCAAAGACTCGCTTCAGGTTAGAAAAATCTTACTAGTGCAGGAATGAGCATGTCGAAGGGCTCGTTTCATGGTCACCAATTCATCAGTGAAGACGCTGCATCCATTCGGCAGGGAGCATAGTTCGCTGCACCTTGCATGTGTATATGCTAAACTGGTTCATCCATCGATTGTTGAGCCAAACCCGAAAATGCATGGAGGGCAGCCAAGGACAGGTAACGAAAAACCAAGGGGTCAACTGAATCTTTCGGTCTGAAGGATAAACTGAGACAGATCCAAGGTGGGGGTAGGTGCTAAGGGGCATACACAGTTGCTTCCTGACAATAGGCGACATTGGGGACAATTGGAATTCGGAGCCGAGACACTGTAGTTGAACTGCAATTGTGACCCAAGTTCTATGTCTCTGCTGTAGGAGGTGGATCTCCCGACTAGAATCCTCACGAGTTAGACGTGCAGTCTGTGGCACCTTGCCACCGCTTGCATGACTCCCCCAGTCGGAGGTTCGAGTCCTTCCTCGTGCATGGTGTGTGTGTTGTCCTACTTTAAGTTAGATTAAGTAGTGTGTAAGCCTAGGAAACGATGACCTGAGCAGTTTGGTCCCATAGGACCTTACCAGAAATTTCCAATTTTTTCCCTACTAGAAAAAAGGTCATTGTAGCTTGGATGCTTAGGGGAGGTGCAAATGTGTGTAGCACAATTGAGTAGCTGTAGTTGGCACCTGATCTGTAGTGGAGGGATCCAAGTCTCTGGGAGTAGGCTGTTCACAGGGCTGGTTCGAACGACTTCTATTGCAAGTCGGATCCCACAGTGGTGATTCGGGTCCAGTGGTTGCTGTGTTGACGGTGGTGCTGAACCATATGCCAGACTCTCATTATGACATGACATGACAGGACCAGGGCTTTGTAGAGCTGCAGGTGGGTAGTGAAGTCTGCATCACAGTTGGTGTCACTGAGGCAGCGAAATCGATTAATCTATAGCCAGCACTTTTGCCTAAGTTGGCGAAGATGGGGAAGCCACTTTAACCACACATTGAAGACCTGTCTAAAAAAGCGATGTCTCCACCACAGCGAGTATTTGATCGTCGAGGTAATGTTCTGTGGCTTAACAAAAGTGGCTGAAAACTGAAAGTCGTGGGTGAAGGCTTAGATTGCGCCTTTCGAATGGCGCCCTGCAGTCAGCGTTCAGCAATATCCACACTAGAGAAGCAATAGTAAAAGCAGATATCGTGAGCATACAAGGAGGTTGATCCTGAAGACCGCGCAGATGCCGCTAGACCGTTGATGACCGCTAGAAAGAGAAAGACACTTAATGCAGAGCCCTGCATGACCCCATTTTCACGGATATGGGGGGGGGGGGGGGGGGGGGGTACTGTGGGAAGCACCAACTTGAATCTGGAACGTACAATGTGACATGAAGTTTTGAACAAAAATCGGAAGCAAGTCCTGGGGACCCCACACATGGAAGGTAGCAAGAATGTGGTGACGCCATGTGATGTCATACGCCATTTGTAGTTCGAAGAAGACAACAATAAGGTGTTGACATCTGTCAACATCTGCCCAGGCAAACCAAATTATCAGCAGTAGAACGGCCTTGGTGAAAACCGCCCTGGGATGGAGCCAGGAGGATCCAAAACTCAGAGAGCCAACAAAGCTACCAGCTCACCATGCGTTTGAACAACTTACAGATAACATTGCTGAGACTAATTGGGCGATAGCTATCCATCTCCAGGGGATGATTAACTGGTTTGAGTACTGGGGTAACGATGCTTTCTCGCCACTGAGATGAGAACTCACCCTCGCTCCAGATACAGTTGAAGATGGTAAGGCAACGCTGACAGTCCATCGATAGGTGTTTGAGCATTTGGTTGTGGAAGAGGTCGGCCTTGGGGCTGTATCGAGCAAAGGGCTAGGGAACTGAAGGATTCCCAATCACTGAATGGAGCGTTATAGGGCTCCAGGTGGTACAGAGTGAAAGATAAGTGCAGTCACTCCACCTTCTGTTTAAGACACGAAAGGTAGGTTTTTAAGAGTTAGCATTAAGGGAAAATTATTTCAAGTGGTGTTACAGAAGAGTCTCCACCGGAGGAACCGATGTAGGATTCTATATTACTAAAAGGGAAAAGATTAGTTAAGTGGCTTGTCTGTCATCGCAGTAGTCCACAAAGTTATTAATAGGGGTGACAGTCCATCACGTAAAGGAGACCACGGAACATGTTGATTGATGCAAGACCGTGTCGAATAACAGTTCGATCTCAGTTGCGTATTAAGCTTTGTATTCGTTCATTTTAATGTCAATATTAATGAAATTTTCCAACAGCGGTGTAGCTAAAATATTATTTTATTTAGACGACAACCAGTTTCGACATTCCATAGTTGAAGTGGGTCGTAATGTGTAATAGGCAGACATCTATCCAGACCATCAGACAGGAAATTCAAACTGCATCAGGATCCACTGCAGTTACTATGACATTTAGGCGGGAAGTGAGAAAACTTGGATTTCATGGTCGAGCAGCTGCTCATAAGCCACACATCACTCCGGTAAATGCCAAACGTCACCTCGCTTGGAGTAAGGAGCGTAAACATTGGACGATTGAACAGTGGAAAGATGTTGTGCTGAGTGACGAATTACGGTACACAATGTGGAGATACGATGGCAGGGTGTGGGAATAGCGAATGCCCGGTGAACGTCATCTGCCAGCGTGTGTAGTGCCAACAATAAAATTCGGAGGCGGTGGTGTTATGGTGTGGTCGTGCAGTTGTTGTTTCGCGTGGCACTATCACAGCACAGGCATACATTGATGTTTTAAGCGCTTTCTTGCTTACCACTGTTGAAGAGCCATTCGGTGATGGCGATTGCATCTTTCAACACGATCGAGCACCTGTTCATAATGCACGGCCTGTGGCGGCGTGGTTACACGACAATAACATCCTTGTAATGAACTGGCCTGCGCAGAGTCCTGACCTGATCCTATGGGACACCTTTGGGATGTTCAGGAAACACATTTATTATCTGCAAGCAACGGACAAATATTAGCGGCCACTGAATATGCTTTGTAAACAAAAAGAAACGAAACGCGTGTGGCGTAAATCATACAACCTTTTAGTTGCTTAGTCTTTACTACAACTTTTAGCCCCATATATCTGCAATGTACGAATCGGTACTATCCCATAGTAATTACTAAAGTTTAAGGAACGAATATTTTGAACGATTATGCGGTGAGACACGAATGCAAACACGTGATAAGACTACATCCAGAGGCCTTCAGTTTATACTAACGTGAAGACATGTGATCAGCGGGCACAATAAATTAAAACAGACTGCGTAAATATCAAAACCCGACGATTTCCCTTAACAGTACCACATTTGACGCACTGATGTGGTTCAAAAAATGGCTCTTAGCACTATGGGGCCTAACATCTGAGGTCATCAGTCCCCTAGAACTTAGAACTACTTAAACCTAACTAATCTAAGGACATCACACACATCCATGCCCGAGGCAGGATTCGAACCTGCGACGTAGCGGTCGCGCGGTTCCAGACTGAAGCGCCTAGAACCGCTCGGCCACACCGGCCGGCGCACTGATGTGGCTTGCAGTTCTTTTAAGGAAGACGTTTCGGAACAGTGGCAGTACAGACGCAGCTTCAGTTGTATTTGACGTTTCCACTCCCATGTTTCATCAGGTCTCATAATCTACTTTATGTTTATTTTCACATTGCGTCCTTATAAAAATTCTGAAGAGTCACTGTGTGTATGATTGGCTTGTTGAGGCAGTGTTGATGGTTGTTCTCAGCCATGGAACGCCTGTTTACTGGAACTTACGTCGTCATGATACAGGCTGAGAGGTGAGAGTATGTTATCAAGGATAGTTCTCGCTTACCACATCCTCTGTCAGGTCACACACTTGGCAGACTTATATTCAAGGCCACCTCCGCCCCCCCCTCCCCCACTCCCACCTACACCAGGGAGATACTCAGGCTCACCCAGGATAAACCATCATATGATCAGTGCTTATGTCACAAAAAAATTTCGGCTGCACCTAAATACAAACGCAGATATCCTGCATGGCCATATTGCATCTGAATATTATCGATTTTTTTTTACATTTTCCACATTTTTCGATATTTATACGTTCTTGTCATTATGTAAATGTGCATATATTGTGTATATGTGGTGGCAGCAGTGTTGGACGTAGTGTAGGATGAATCTCTTTTTGGGCACTAACCCAGATAACAGATTGGTGAATCCATACCAAACATTATCCGAGAATTATTGCACAGATTGCTCCACCACAACTATTACCTGAGATCTGGGATAGGTGGGTCCAATCCGAACAATATTCCTGGCTGTACTGCATGCTGGATCCAGCTCAAACAATATTCTCGTATGTAGCGCATGCCGGATCCAACCCAGACAATATTTACAGACATAGCGCTGGTGGATCAACCTTTTCGACGATGCCTTAGACTGTATGCAGGTGGACCCGTACCTAACATTTCCCCAGAATTCTTTTGCACATGGATCTGCCCAGAAACATTACTCAAGACTTCAGGCAAATGGATAGACCCGAACAATATTTTTTTTAAAAAAAGTGTGTGAAATCTTATAGGACTTAACTGCAAAGGTCATCAGTCCCTAAGCTTACACACTACTTAACCTAAATTATCCTAAGGACAAACACACACACACACACACACACACATGCCCAAGAACAATATTCCCACATGTACTACGTACTGGATCCAACCTGAACAATATTCCCAGGTGTAGCGCTGGGAGATCCACCTTTTGGACAATGCCTCAGATCATACATGGGCCGATCCATACTGAACATTATCCCAGAATATTTTTTGTGCATATGGTTCCACACTAACCATTATCCTGGACCTTTTGCAGTGGGTCTGCCTTATAAAATATCCTGAATATAGCACACGGTGGATCCACACCTAATAATATTCCTGGGCGTAGCACACTGTGGAACTGCCAAATAATGCAACTGGAGCCACCTTTCAGATTCAACTCCAAACCCACCACAAGACGCTGTCAGTGCCATCAATGACACCAAGCCTTCCACTTCTGATGATGCTTCCAGCACTGGAAAAGGGGGGGGGGGAGACCCCAGTAGGAAGCCAACACATGAAATAGCATAACAGTGCTACATGTGTGTTTATAACAGGATAACACTCTACCCCCCCTCCCCCCACAGCAATCAATGTTAGTGCATCTGTATTATTTAGCATTGGATTTGGCACTTAGTGTTGACATTTGGAGGAACAAGTACAGTTTTGAAGATACCATGGCTGGGTTGGGACTCAGTATAAAAAAGCTAGATGGTCTAAAAAATAGCAATAACAGCAAATATACACCCTTTTAGGGGTTTCCAGTTTACTCAAGATTTATCGTTGCAACAGTGCAAAGGGAGTACATGAAATGATTACATTTACAGATCAACAACATAAGCGTTTCTTTGGTATCACGTATCGACTCATGCTGAAACACCCATATTAGTACATGGTGTAGCCTCCACAGGTGGCAATGAAGATGCTGACTCTGGCATCCAGTCGAATGTACAGATTCCAAATGCATTCTGAGACACATTATGCCACACCTGCTTGACTTGTTCATGTATTTCTGTAAGAGCTGCTGGTTGACGAGCTGCACGAGTCACTTCTCATCCCATTGTACCTAACACGTGCTCGATTGGAGACAAGTCTGGAGATCGTGTTGGCCAGGGAAGTTGCTGCACATCTTGCAGAGTACGTTGAGTTTAACAGGTAGTGTGTGGGCGAACATTACCCTGTTGGAACAACACATCACCTGCCTATTGCAAGAATGACAAAAGAATTAGTCTAACAACACTCTGCATGCACCAAGCACTGGTTAGCGTCTCATCCAGAAACAGCAAACGTGAACGAAAGTTGAGGCTTATCACACCACAGACCATAAGACCTGGGGTGGAGCCAGTGTGTCCTGGACGAATGTACTTTACAAGGCAGCGCTCACGAAGTCTACGTCGCACGCGCAAATGACCATCACGTGTGTGCAGGCAGAATCTGAAGACCATGGCGTGTCATTCCATCTTCTAAGCGATCCTCTGCCGCCAGCAGTCGAGCTGTGAACGTCGATGCTATGGCATGAGTGGAGGACAGACTGAAGGTGAATGCCCACAGTCCCACTGCTAATAAACGGTTCACAACGATTCATGTTGACATGTCTGGGATCACAAGCCCTGTCATCAGTACTGTGGTAGCTGTACGATCCGCCACAGCTGCCCTTACGATATGACAATCCTGGCGGGCTTCTCTACTGTGTGGTTATCCTGAACCTCATCTATGGGTATGAGAACGTTTATTTAGCCACTGTTACCAGCATCGTTGCGCAACTGAAACAAAACGCCCAACTTGTGTGGCAAGTCTTCGAAAAGGACCATTCCACCATTCAGAAGGCCACAGTTCGACCTCTTTCAAACTCGCTCAGTTGTCTGTTAGGAAGCATGGGAGTGTGTCCATGGCATGGTTGCCTGCTTGCTTCACACGTCTGCACCACACGGAGCCTTCTGGCTGCGAGCATTTCATGTTAAAGGGTAGACACAGATGGCGATTTGGTAGCTATGCCACTACGCTATCTGTTGGCAGACAATGTTGAAACAGACATCTGCTATTCCGTAGGTGGCTTATGCTGTCATCAGATCTAAATCGACATCGTCTTTCCAGTTTTCCGGCACTGTGTATACTTGTGTATTTACATATGGAGAAAAATGTGGAAAATGTAAAAAAATTCGGTAAAATCCGTCTCACAGGATATCTGCATTTATGTTGTTGTACAGTGCAGCAGATTTTTTTTTTTTTTTTTACATAAGCCGTAGATAATGCGTGAGGGATTCTCCTGGGTGACATTGTTCAATTCCTAGTGATTCCCTGGTTGATGTGGGAGTAGGAGGTGACATTCAATGGCCAAGTGTGTAACCTGACACCGGATGTGACAACATCGTTATCTCAGGCCGAATTCTACTTGATAACTTGATGGTGAGTAGTAACTCCTGTGATTACAGTTGCTTCTCTACTTTCAGATAACCCATAGATCTAACAATCATTTGCACGCCAATACTGTTAGGTGTAATACTTAATTTCTATGTTAACTGGTACCAACGTTCAACGAGGAAGACAGGGAAAGATTATGCGCATTTAAGCTTTCATTCTATATCTTACGATTATTGATTCCATTACAACTCGCAAAACAAATGAATACATACAGCTCATACGATAAGGGTCGAACAAAGTTGTGCCATGGTTGTGACGATAAAACTGAACTGAAACCTGTTCCGTCAGCACATAGGTACAGTCTCAGACTGATAAACAGTGAGGCTCTAACTCCGTTTTCCTATTTCTAAACAAATTAATGGTACACGTTTTGACAATTAAATCAATTACTGTGATATACGTAAGTATATCTTTATCAAAGATTCAGAGTGACATTGAAACCATAACAAATAATTTTTGCGACGTCATGAAATTTTTAAGAATATGCGCCTGGCACTCCTCACTTCACCCCCCCCCCCCCCCCCCGCCCTCCCCCCTTTAACCATGGGACCTTGCCGTTGGTGGGGAGGCTTGCGTGCCTCAGCGATACAGGTGGCCGTACCGTGGGTGCAACCACAACGGATGGGTTTTTGTTGAGAGGCCAGACAAACGTGTGGTTCCTGAAGAGCGGCAGCTGCCTTTTCAGTAGTTGCAGGGGCAACAGTCTGGATGATTGACTGATCTGGCCTTGTAACACTAACCAAAACGGCCTTGCTGGGCTGGTACTGCGAACGGCTGAAAGCAAGGGGAAACTACAGCCGTAATTTTTCCCGAGGGAATGCAGCTTTACTGTATGATTAAATGATGATGGCGTCCTCTTGGGTAAAATATTCCGGAGGTAAAATAGTCCCCCATTCGGATCTCCGGGCGGGGACTACTCAGGAGGACG
The DNA here is from genome assembly GCF_023864345.2 of Schistocerca serialis cubense. Lineage (NCBI taxonomy): Eukaryota > Metazoa > Arthropoda > Insecta > Orthoptera > Acrididae > Schistocerca > Schistocerca serialis. The sequence goes on along the minus strand of NC_064646.1, from coordinate 394,863,952 downwards.
TCGTTATCAGGAGAAAGAAAACTGTGGAATGTCAGATCCCTTAATCAGGCAGGTAGGTTAGAAAATTTAAAAAGGGAAATGGATAGTTTAAAGTTAGATATAGTGAGAATTAGTGAAGTTCGGTGGCAGGAGGAACAAGTCTTTTGGTCAGGTGAATACAGGGTTATAAATACAAAATCAAATAGGGGTAATGCAGGAGTAGGTTTAATAATGAATAAAAAATAGGAGTGCGCGTAAGCTACTACAAACAGGATAGTGAACGCATTATTGTGGCCAAGATAGACACGAAGCCCGCGCCTACTACAGTAGTATAAGTTTATATGCCAACTATCTCTGATGAAGAAATTGATGAAATGTGTGATGAGATAAAAGAAATTATTCAGGTAGTAAAGGGAGACGAAAATTTAATAGTCATGGGTGACTGGAATTCGAGAGTAGGAAAAGGGAGAGAAGGAAACATAGTAGGTGAATATGGATTGGGTGTAAGAAATGAAAGAGGAAGCCGTCTGGTAGAATTTTGCACAGAGCATAAATTAATCATAGCTAACACTTGGTTCAAGAATCATGAAAGAAAGTTGTATAAATGGAAGAACCCTGCAGATACTAAAAGGTATCACATAGGTTATATAATGGTAAGACAGAGATTTAGGAACAAGGTTTTAAATTTCCAGGGGCAGATGTGGACTCTGACCACCATCTATTGGCTATGAACTGTAGATTAAAGCTGAAGAAACTGCAAAAAGGTGGGAAATTAAGGAGATGGGACCTTGATAAACTGACTAAACCAGAAGTTGTAGAGAGTTTGAGGGGGAGCATAAGGGAACAATTGACAGGAATGGGAGAAAGAAATACAGTAGAAGAAGAATGGGTAGTTCTGAAGGGATGAAGTAGTGAAGGCAGCAGACGATCAAGTATGTAAAACGACGAGGGCTGGTAGAAATCCTTGGGTAACAGACGAAATATTGAATTTAATTGATGAAAGAAGAAAATATAAAAATGCAGTAATCAACCAGGCAAAAAGGAATACAAACGTCTGAAAAATGAGATCGACAGGAAGTGCAAAAGGGCTAAGCAGGGATAGGTAGAGGACATATGTAAGGATGTAGAGGCTTATCTCACTAGGGGTAAGATAGATACTGCCTACAGGAAAATTAAAGAGACCTTTGGAGAAAAGAGACCACTTTTATGAATATCAAGAGCTCAGATGGGAACCCAGTTCTAAGCAAAGAAGGGAAAGCAGAAAGGTGGAAGGAGTATATAGATGGTCTATACAAGGGCAATGTACTTGAGGACAATATTATGGAAATGGAAGAGGATGTAGATGAAGATGAAATGGGAGATACAATACTGCGTGAAGAGTTTGACAGAGCACTGAAAGACCTGAGTCGAAACAAGGTCCCGGGAGTAGACAACATTCCATTAGAACTACTGCCGGCCTTGGGAGAGCAAGTCATGACAAAACTCTATCTGGTGAGCAAGATGTATGAGACAGGCGAAATACCCTCAGACTTCAATAAGAATATAATAATTCCAATTCCAAAGAAGGCAGGTGTTGACAGATGTGAAAATTACCGAACAATCAGTTTAATAAGTCACAGCTACAAAATACTAACGCGAATTCTTTACAGACGAATGGAAAAACTGGTAGAAGCCGACCTCGGGGAAGATCAGTTTGGATTCCGTAGAAATGTTGGAACACGTGAGGCAATACTGACCTTACGCCTTATCTTAGAAGAAAGATTAAGGAAAGGCAAACCTACGTTTCTAGCGTTTGCAGACTTAGGGAAAGCTTTTAACAATGTTGACTGGAATACTCTCTTTCAAATTCTAAAAGTGGCAGGAGTAAAATACAGGGAACGAAAGGCTATTTACAATTTGTACAGAAACCAGACGACAGTTATAAGAGTCGAGGGGCATGAAAGGGAAGCAGTGGTGGGGAAGGGAGTGAGACAGGCTGTAGCCTCTCCCCGACGTTATTCAATCTGTATATTGAGCAAGCAGTAAAGGAAACAAAAGAAAAATTCGGAGTAGGTATTAAAATCCATGGAGAAGAAATAAAAACTTTGAGGTTCTCCGATGACATTGTAATTCTATCAGAGACAGCAAAGGACTTGGAAGAGCAGTTTAACGGAATGGACAGTGTCTTGAAAGGAGGATATAAGATGAACATCAACAAAAGCAAACGAGGATAATGGAATGTAGTCGAATTAAGTCAGGTGATGCTCAGGGAATTAGATTAGGAAATGAGACACTTAAAGTATTAAAGGAGTTTTGCTATTTGGGGAGCAAAATAACTGATGATGGTCGAAGTAGAGAGGATATAAAATGTAGACTGGCATTGGCAAGGAAAGCGTTTCTGAAGAAGAGGAATTTGTTAACATCGAGTATAGATTTAAGTGTCAGGAAGTCGTTTCTGAAAATATTTGTATGGAGTGTAACCATGTATGGAAGTGAAACATGGACGATAAATAGTTTGGACAAGAAGAGAATAGAAGCTTTCGAAATGTGATGCTACAGAAGAATGCTGAAGATTAGATGGATAGATCACGTAACTAGTGAGGAGGTATTGTATAGAATAGGGGAGAAGAGGAGTTTGTGGCACAACTTGACAGGAAGAAGGGACTGGTTGGTAGAGAATGTTTTGGGGCATCAAGGGATCACAAATTTAGCATTGGAGGGCAGCATGGAGGGTAAAAATCGTAGAGGGAGACCAAGAGATGAATACGCTAAGCAGATTCAGAAGGATGTAGGTTGCAGTAAGTACTGGGAGATGAAGAAGCTTGCACAGGATAGAGTAGCTTGGAGAGCTGCATCAAACCAGTCTCAGGACTGAAGACCACAACAACAACAACAACTTCTCACTTGCTACGAGGAAAGTCATCATTGTATAGGAATCTCAAGCAGTGCTTCGCCAAGAAAAGGTAAAACATACTGAAAATGTAGCTGAACCGAGCTGGACTACCGGTTACGACAGCATTTAGAAGAATTTCTAAACCTATGCTTTTCGTCTGCGTATTGCAGATATTCACCACAGAATGTGATGCTTGTTCCCCGCCAGTGGATGAGGTGAGAGATGTTCTGATTGAAGGAATCATCATTTTGGCTACTGCATATCCTCTCCTATTGTCTCCCTCTTCTCTTGAAAATGGTTACCACCGAGTTGTCTCTTGTGGTGTGGGACGACTGTCCACCGGATGAGCGAACATGGAAGGTGGACAAAATGTCATCTTCCAAAATAGCGGCATACGTCAATGTCTGCTGTGACGAACGTGTTGTCCTACAGTGGCTCAGAAAACGAAGTAACTTGTGCAGCTTCTCGTGGCGTTCATCCATGTTTACCACCTGACAAAAAAATGGCTCTGGGCACTATGGGACTTAACTTCTGAGGTCATCAGTCCCGTAGAACTTAGAACTACTTAAATCTAACTAACCTAAGGACATCACACACATCCATGCTCGAGGCAGGATTCGAACCTGCGACCGTAGCGGCCACGCGGTTCCAGACTGTAGCGCCTAGAACCGCTCGGACACCCAGGCCCTCTTACCACCTGACACATCGTCAAGATATCTGGTATCATTTTTCTCGTACAGACTTAATCGGTCGACAACACACCTAAATAACTCTCAGCATGCTCGTCACGAATGTTGTATTTTTTCCCCTCTTTTTTGTACTAAATGCGTCGACAGCGTAATGATTCATACCACATTCATGGACCGTGACAATTGCTCGAAAGTTGTTCCAGGATGGTACTGAGGAATATAAAACATTTTGTATGCTGGTTCCTTTCGGAGTCAGTTTTGTTCTGTTGACGTCAACCGCAATAGCCCTTATGCGGAGATCTTTGTCGTATGGGAAGCACGTGCATGTAATTTATTACTGCACCAGGACTAATGTGCATTTTGTTCACCATTTATTCGATAGGAATGTGTCGGACTTGGAGCACCAGAGCCTCCATTACAGCACCAGATCTCATTTCGTTACTGACTACTATTTCTTAGCTCGTCTTCCAGCCTCGTTTGCGCAAATTGGTTTTGTCCACATCCCAAACGCCTACGCCACTGAAGTATGGGTCCATACCTTGGGCATTGTGTAGTTATATAACAGCAACTTCATTGTGAATTTTCTTGTAGTTTTTCCGTTCTAAAGTGGGAAACGAACCACCGCCCAAGATTCTCAGCAGAATAAGCCATCTTGAAGTTTGCACCCCGGTGGCGTTTCGTGAAACATGGCCGCGGAAAAATTCAAGTGACGAAAGTTATGGCGACACATGGTTGCCAGACGATGTGAACTGTGTAGTTATTCTTGAGTGTCGTCTCTGATAGCATGAAATTTATGACCATCCCTCATTAGCGCGGCCTTGCACGTGTAGGCGAGATACAAATCAGCAGCATAACAGCTCATGGTGGGAGTTCCGACATGCACAGTGTGCTGAAACAGCGTTTAATGTGCGACATGAGGTCGCTTAGGAGGACAGGGACCATTACGTGAATCCTGAGCACATCTTTTTCATCGCTTTCTTAATTGACAATTGCAACACACGACTCGTTAAAATTTACTTGTTTACGCGTTTCGGGTACAGCCCGTCATCAGAACATCATATAAAAGGGCTTAACACAAGTTATCGTGTCACAAGATTTCACTCTTAACATCTGCGCTCAAATTAGCTCAATTTAGACGAAGGATTTTGAAAAGGCATCGTACAAAATGCTTTTGCTAGCTATTCTAGAGAACTAATAGTGTGTTTGGCATCACAACCACGTCAAATTAAAGGAGAAATATCAAATCAATTCAGAGGCGTGTTGCTAAATTTGTTGCTGATCGGTTCGATCAGAACAAAAGTGTTACGAAAATTCTACGTTAATTCAAACTAGAATCCTTGGAATGAAGCAACACTATTGAGAAAGTTTGGCGAAGCAACATTTGCGGCAGACTGCAGAATGTTTTCTCTGCTTCCAAAGTACGCCACACGTAAGCACCGTAAGTACAACATAAGAAAGATTAGTGTTTTTGTGCGTGCATACAGGCAATCGCTTTTTGTTTCTTCATTAGTGAACGGACATGGAAGTGTATATTTTGGAATAGTGCAAAGTGCCTACTGCCATTCGCTCCGCAGTGCCTTACGAAGTATGTATATGGATGTAGACGGTTGATCGTTTCACACCAAAAGCAACAGAGTAACGTTCGTTACATCCAGTAATGAGCCAAAACATTATGAGCATCTGCTTCACAGCGTGTTGGTCCACCTTAGGAAAGCAGTACAGCAGCGATTCTGGGAGGCGATAGCCCTAAAGTCCTTGGTAGACTTCTATAGATGCCTAAGTACAGGTCACGCAGTTCCCGTGAATTACAGGTCATTGGTCAAAAAGATTTCGGGTTTGCACGATATTTCGGCTGGACAACTGCCAGCCATCTTCAGCAGAGCCGATCAAGGACTGACGAAGACGTTCTCCGCTCCAACTTATATAGTGCGCTGATAGTACTACCGCGCATGCGTTGCAATTGCGGAGACAGAAGGACCACACCGACCAGCGGCAGCGCCCTCGCTGGTGGAACTGCAGTAATCAGCTGCCGTCGGTATTCTCGCTGGCCGCAGCTATCGAAGTCTTCTGGCGTCTTCGTCTCGAGCAAATTTCTGAGATGATGGGATTCCATGCGTTATTCAATTGGTAACCACTGTCACGGTTCATTAGATTTCCCACAATGCGTATTTCAACGGATTCTTTGATAATGGAATACCAAAAAGTTTTTGCAGTGGCCAAAATCGAAGTTTTGTCGTACTCCATTGAATGTCCGTTAGAAATACAATGTTCCGCAACTGCAGACTTACTGGGTTGCAGTAGGCGAGTGCAACGTTCATGTTCTGTACAACGCTCTTCCACTGTACGCGTTGTCTGTCCTATATAGGGCATACCACATTGACACGGTATTTTGTAAATTCCCGCCTTCCGCAGTAACAAATCATCCTCCACCGATCCCAGCAAATCCGAAATCTTAGAAGGCGGAAGAAAAACCACTTTCACATTAAGACGATTAAGAATCCTTGCTATCTTGAAGGAGATATTTCCGACAAAGGGAAGAAAAGCTAGGGACTTGGCTGGCGCGTCCTCCTCTTTATCCACTTCCCGGTTCCTGGCTCTAGTTGAGAAGGCCCTGTTTATTTGCTGGGTCGAGTACCCATTGTCTCTGAACACCGTCCTCAAATGTGCCAGTTTCTTAGGCAAATTCTCTGCATCCGACATTGTGTGTGCCCTATGTACAAGGGTTTTAAGTACACTCATGGTCTGGGGTGGGTGATGGCAACTTGAAGAATGTAAATACAAATCAGTGTGAGTGGGCTTGCGATAGATAGAATGTCCCACAGTGCCGTCACTCTTCCGTTTAACCAAAACATCCAGGAATGGAAGGGAGCCATCTTTCTCAAGTTCCATAGTAAATTGAATATTCTCATGGATGGAGTTAAGATGATGAAAAAACTCCATTAACTTTTCTTCTCCGTGGGGCCACACTATGAAAGTGTCATCGACGTATCTCCAGAAAACAGTTGGTTTACAGACCGCTGATTCAAGTGCTCTCTCCTCAAAATCCTCCATAAAGAGGTTAGCCACCAGAGGGGACATAGGGCTGCCCATGGCGACACCGTCAGACTGTTCAAAATATTCCTGGTTAAACATAAAATAAGTTGAGGAAAGAGTATGTCGAAACAAAGCAGTAATGTCCGATTCAAACTGTTGACCAATTAGAATCAAGGAATCCGCAAGAGGTACTTTTGTGAAAAGGGAAACTACATCAAAACTCAGCAGAAGATCCGAACTACTTAAGTGGAGAGCCCCCAGTCTGTTAATAAAATCAGCAGAGTTCCGTACATGGTGTGAACATTTGCCAACAAATGGTCTCAACAAAGAAACTAGATAGTTATCCTGCTGGAAAGCACCGTAGCCGTCGGGGGCAGACATCAAGCATGAAGGGATGCAGGTGTTCCGTAGTAATGTTCACGTAGTCCACAGTTGCCACGTCCTCCATAGCGCAATGCTACTCCCATCGACTTACGTTCGTGGTGCGATCCTTGTTTTGGATGCTTGATGACGGAGTATCCGGACACGATCAATCTCGTGTAGGAAGAAACGTAATTCATCCAACCATTTGACCGTTTCAATTGATCTCATCTAGAAGATACCGTGTTCACTGCAATCGTAATTGATGTTGTCGTTGGGTAAAAACGTAGAGGTCGACTGATGCGGACCTCCTCATTCAACATGTGTGCTGAACATGTGCCACAGTCTAATACATACAGTCGCGACACTCTCTGGTGTGCCAGTTTTTGCCGTTGATAGCTGGAGCGACACCAGCGCTCCAAGCGGTGAGAAAGCAGACAGTCATATAAGTCGTAAGGTTAATGTACGTTTTTAATCAATTTTTTACTTAATTAACGAAATAAATATTATGTTTTTGCGTTCTATGCATTGGTAAATTACCAACGGACATGAATTACCGTGAAATAAACGTAAAATAGCAGAATCTCACTGATTCACTAACATAAGCTACAACTTATTTCTGAAGAAATACTTTCCAAATATGTAGTCAGAGGCTATAAATACATATGTCATGCATGAGAAGCCTGTATTTCTGTTGTCTCTTTGAATGATTGGAATTTCCCTTGAGAGGGAAAACATTTTTGAGGGGTCTAATGACTCGCCCATTCTTGCAGTTCATTCGACTTTCTGACACACGAATATTTTTGTAAATGTAATTACTTTTGCTTCGAAAGCGAATGTATTGAACATTCTTGCCCTTTGTTGCTCACAAGCAGCAACAATTCTGAAACTGGTTTCTTGTCTGTTGGGAAACTATTTTATTGCTTTTGTGGTTTTATTGCCATACCTGCGTGGTTTTCCCTTAAGTTACAGGTGTGGTGGCTTATTTGGTACTTTAAATAAAGTAGATATTACACATATCAAAAAAAGTTGTGCGTCACCAAGGTTCCGAGAGTTCCCGAACTGTCCGGAAAATTGGAATAGAGATCAGGATAGACATCATTTCCGCCCTTTTTACTGCTCATGAAAACCACACGTTGCATGTTGTACCACCATACAGCAAGACCTTCAGAGGTGGTGGTCCAGATTGCTGTACACACCGTACCTCCAATAACGAGTAACACGTCCTCTAGCATTGATGCATTCCTGTATTTGGCGGGGCATACTATATACAAGTTCATCAAGGCACAGATTGTCCCAATCCTCAACGGCGATCCCTCACAGTGGTTGGTGGGTCACGTCGTCCATAAACAGCCCTTTTCATTCTATCCCAGGCATATTAGATTGGGTTCACGTATGGAGAATATGCTGGCCACTCTGGTGGAGCGATGTCGTTATCCTGAAGGAAGTCATTCACAAGATGTGCACGATGGGGGCACGTATTGTCGTCCATGAAGACGTATGCCTTGCCAATATGCTGCCGATATGGTTGCACTATCGGTCGGAGGATGGCATACACGTATGGAACAGCTGTTATGGCGCGTTTCATGACCACCAACGGCGTACGCCGGCCCCACATAATGCCACCCCAAAACAGCAGCGAACCTCCACATTGCTGCACTCGCTGGACAGTGTGTCTAAGACGCTCAGCCTGACTGGATTGCCTCGAAACACGTCTCCTACGATTGTCTGGTTGAAGGCATATGCGAGATTCATCGGTGAAGAGAACGTGATGCCAATCCTGAGCGGTCCATTCGGCATGTTGTTGGGCCCATCTGCACCGCGCTGCATGGCATCACGGTTGCAAAGATGGACTTCGCCAAGGACGTCGGGAGTGAACTTGTGCATCATGCAGCCTATTGCGCACAGTTTGAATCGTAACAGGACGTCCTGTGGCTGCACGAAAAGCATTATCCAACATGGTGGTATTGCTGTCAGGTTTCCTCCGAGGCATAATCCGTAGTCAGCGGCCATCCATTGCAGCAGCAGCCCTTGGGCGGCCTTAGTGAGGCATGTCATCGACAGTCCCTGTCTCTCTGTATCTCTTGCATGTCCGAAAAACATCGCTTTGGTTCACTCCGAGACGCTTGGACACTTCCGTTGGTGAGAGCCCTTCTTCGAACAAAGTAACAATGAGGACGCGATCGGACCGCAGTATTGACCGTCTAGACATGGTTGAACTACAGACAACACATGCCGTGTACCTCCTTCCTGGTGGAATGACTGGGACTGACCGGCTGTCGGACCCCCTCCGTCTAATAGGCGCTGCTCATACATGGTTGTTTACATCTCTGGGCGGGTTTAGTGACATTCACAGTCAACGTCTATCTTCAGGATTTCTAGGAATTGGGGTGATGCAAAACTTTTTTTGATGTGTGTACATTCCATACAAGTTTCCTGAGTTCCACGTTCGCTGATTTGGCTCAAAGTTAGCGTACAAAACTTCATGTTATTGGATAGATATACGATATCTTTCCGCAAAAGGTCAGGTCTTCTGCTCTTTATAATAATTTTTTGTTAGTAAAGGAAATCGACATTTTTCAGCAAATAATTGTACGTTAGAAGAGAATCGTAAATAAACTGCCCTGGAATGTAGTGTTTCATACCTCCCAGGGTCCTTAGGAAACTAAAGAATGACAAATATAGTGTCATTTTCAGCTATTGTCGACTCTTATGGTACTACATACGCTCCCTATTGTAAAAAGGCTAGGCGCAAATTGAGAAGCATATAGCACGTGTGACGTGACACGACACTACAGCGCGACACGCACGTGCTGCACGGGTCGCGCGGGTCCAGCGCATATTGCGACGCGTACCGACACCCCCGGGATAACAAGGCCGTCCAGCAGTGTTAGTGACGTCACACTAAGCGGCCCATAGCCGACGCAGCAGTCCACGGACACCTCTGTACATACGCGCCTGATGCTAACCATCTTCTGTTCGTCATACAGAAAGGAGCGAACTATAATTCGAACCAAAGACCAAATTATATATATTCTTTTAAACAGCATAAAGGTTCATAACGAAATACCGATTACATATACGGGCAGGAATAGGTTCTAGAACTCCTCTGAAAAGTGTTTATCTTCAGTACCAGAATGAAGATCAAATTGTCAGGTTTTCTAAATGGAAAAGAACTTTGTTAGTAACAGACAGCAATAATGAGACTTGCAGTTGGTGATTTCTACGTGGAAAAGCTGTAGAGAGAATGAAAATGGTAAGTAAAGAGAGCCTCAGCCTTTTGCTCACATTCTTACATGTAATGCACTTGGTTGTTTTTCATTTCCTTACCTTTCATAGCATTTTTAATATTGTTTCAAGAAGTGTATCTTCAATAGCAAATTGTCAGGCTTTTCTTAAAGGAAATAGCAGTCCCTTAGTATCACAGTGCAAGACAGAATCTTGTGCTCAGTGATGTCTATGTTAAAAGGAGAATATTTGATATCTATCTTTTGTTTCCATTCTTTATTACTGGGGATACACTTGTAAAAATTCTTGAAAATTGCTGTCACCATGACCATATGAGTAAATTCACAATAGTCATGTGTTTTATGAGATAAAGCGAACTCTTGTTACACTATTGTAAACGAAAGTTGTGAGGGTTTTGCTATGTATGACAGTGTTTAAGATAATTTACTTTCAATGTAATAGCTTGAAAATGTTAAGTCCTGCTGTCAGCTGGCATTTGTCACCACCTGTATGCGAGTTTTAAAGCTAAATAGTGTTCTGACAGTTATAAAATAGTGGCAAAGTTCCTCAATCGATTAAACTTATTCCTGCCCGTATATGTAATCGGTATTTCGTTATGAACCTTTATGCTGTTTACAAGAATATATATAATTTGGTCTTTGGTTCGAATTATAGTTGGCTCCTTTCTGTATGACGGACAGAAGATGGTTAGCATCAGGCGCGTCTGTACGGAGGTGTCCGTGGACTACTGCGTCGGCTATAGGCCGCTTAGTGTGACGTCACCAACACTGCTGGACGGCCTTGTTATCCCGGGGGTGTCGGCTCACGCCGTGTCGGCGCGGCCCGGCCGCCAGTGTGAACACCGCAATTCAAAACCATGTGTTTGATATCGAAGCGGCCCGGCCAGGCTCGGCTCGGCCCGGCCGGCAGTGTGAACGCAGCCCCCAGGTTGTCGTTGCGCTCCGAAACACTCGCGCCTGCACCAGCATTATGTACTCTGCGGCCAGACCTGTCACAGTTTCATCACCCTAGCCTGCCTTACAGAGCGGTCTGGTCTCCGGCGTCCTCGTTCTGTGATGAGGTGTGGACGTCCAACGACTTGTCACCCACATGCCACACATGCTTACGACAGTAGTAAGCGAACATCCGGCCGTTTTTCCCGTTTCCGAGATGCTCGTTCCCGGGCAACGGGCTATAACAATCCGTCCACTGCCAAAGTCGCTGACGTCAGTGGGTATCCCATTGTCCGGTCCGTATTGTCGCTATAATGGTTCCCCTTTTGTCTCTGCATCGCATATATACGAGGTGCGACGATAAAGTAATGAGACTGATCTGAAAAAAAAATGTTGCTTACCGTTTTTGTCAAGCTTAGTGTTGTCTCCTTCAAAGTAGTTCCCTTCTGATTGCACACACTGCTTCCAGCGCTTCTGCCATTTATGGTGACATTTCTGGAACTCATCTTCTGTAATATCCTCCAAGACCCTCGTCACAGCTTTTTGGACATCTTGTGTTGTTTCGAAATGGTGTCCCTTGACCGCCGTTTCGAGTTTTGGAAATAGAAAAAAGTCGGATGGAGCGATATCTGGTGAATAAGGTGGCTGTCGTAGTATTGAAATTTGTTTTGAGGTTAAAAACTGCTATACTGACAGCAGTATGGGATGGCGCATTGTTGTGATGCAGAATTCAATTATCAGCAATGATGCCACGGACACGAAGAACTCTTTTACGAAGTCTTTGTAAAATTTCTTTGTAGTAATACTGGTTAACTGTTTGTTAAGGAGGCACCTACTCTTTATGAACAATTCCCTTGGAATCAAAGAAGCACACAGGCATGCATTTCACTTTCGACTTTGAGAGAGCTTTTTTTGGTCTGGATGATCCCTTTGAGCACCATTGCGAACTTTGGCGTTTTGTCTTAACCAGTGATAGCACGGCTCAACAATTCAGGATTGATTTCCGTTTGCACTAACAGATCGGCTGCCACATTTTTCCGTAGTTCTCGCTGTTGTGGTGTGTTTTTTGGGGACCATTTTTGCACAAATCTTTCTCATAGCAAGATCTTCACTTATTATTAGACGAACCGTTTCTCGATTGATGTTCAGTTTTTCTGCAATCATTTTCACGGATAGTCTTCGATAAGATCGTACAAGTTCATGCACCCTGGCCAATTTGACATCCGTCCATGGGGTTGATGGTCGTCCACTGTAGTCTTCATCTTCAACATTCGTTCTGCCTTCACTAAACATTTTATGCCTACGAAAAACTTGAGCTCTTGACGTAACCTCCTCTCCAAAAGCCTTCTGAAGCTTACCATAAGTTGTCGTCGCGTTTTCACCCAATTTAACGCAAGAAGAAATGGCATACCGTTGCGCAATAGTATGCGGTTCCATTTCTGTGACAAGAGACACGTACATGTGTTAAGTTATTACAGCACAACTCATGACTGAGCAGTTGTATTGATGTGCCGCTTGGACTAGAAGCAGCTTATAGACCAAGGTCAAAGATATTGTGCCTACGCAAGTCTTTAGGGTTGCCTCATCTTGCAAAGAAAATCTGTCTCATTACTTTATTGTCGCACCTTGTACTTTCCTTACCACACCACTAGGGGTATTCAATGTCGCAATGGGGGGGTGGTCATAATGTCATGGGTCATCAGTTTATAAATGGTAGTCAGTCAGTGCATCCGGCACTGCAATCGCGCAAGAATTCCTTCAACCCAACTACACGTATTACGGAAACACACGAAATGATCTGTACATGACGAACAAGAAGTCAGAAAGCCAAAGAATGTCTAGTATGAAATAAGAGTCCTCTTCTCTGGCTCTCGGAGACACCCACTATATGGAATTCTATCGATATTTTCCGCTCTAGAACCTCAAGGTGAAAGATCAACCTGCAGACGCAGTCTGAGTCACCGCTTTACACATACAGAGCTACGCTAACGGCAGATCACTTCCCTACAAAGAGTTTAGTTTACTGCTGTGTGTACTCTGCAAGGCACGCTGCAAGTGAGACCAAACGTACTTGTCAACTACTGCCCTCTACAGCAAAACTTTTCCAGGTGTCGGACCATGTCGTCATGTTGACAAAATGATGAGACCGTCACATAAACATTTTGTTGAACATGGCAACGACTATTTTCGCACTTACTGGATCCTCTGTCATGTTTAATTCGAAGGTCACTTTCATATTTATAGGCATACTAGCTGCGTACCCGGCATTGCCCAGATACGTATTTAGTCTAACTCTATTAGTGCGTCTCTCCCTGTCCTTTCTTCTCCTCCATCTATACACGTGCTCCACCTCTAATCTCTGTCCATCTCTCCATACATCTGCTTCTACCAAAAAATGTGTGTGAAATCTTATGGGACTTAACTGCTGAGGCCATCAGTCCCTAAGCTTACGCACTACTTAACCTAAATTATCCTAAGGACAAACACACACACCCATGCCCCAGGGAGGACTCGAACCTCCGCCGGGACCAGCCGCACAGTCCATGACTGCAGCGCCTTGGACCTGCTTCTATCCTCTCTCTCTCTCTGTCCATCTGGTCCTCCCGCCTCCCCTCCTCCCCTCTCTCAGTCCGTCTCCTCCTCACCCCCTCTATCTACCCCTTAACTATCTCTCTCCTCCTTCCCATCGCTCCATCCATCTCGTCCTTGCCCAAATATGAATCCATACCCTCCTTCCCCCTCTCTGTCTGTCCATCTCTTCCTTCCCCCATCTCTCGGCACATTTTCATTCCCACCTCGAGCAGGAAATTGCCAGTTTTTACCTTCACAATATTTCTTTCCAGGTAGTAAGTAATGTGTGTACCAAATTTCGTCGAAATCGATCCAAGAGATTTAGGAGCAGTTTTTTAACTGAAGCTTTGCCCAGATACGCACATGTCACATGTATTTCAAGTATGTGTAACATATTCCACACGTACACATATTTCACCTGTATCTCCAGAAAATTTCACCCAGCAGTTTCGTTTTCATACAACTCAATGTTTATGACGCGAGACCGCTACGGTCGCAGGTTCGAATCCTGAATCGAGCATGGATGTGTGTGATGTCCTTAGGTTAGTTAGGTTTAAGTAGTTCTAAGTTCTAGGGGACTGATGACCTCAGATGTTAAGTCCCATAGTGCTCAGAACCATTTGAACCATTTATACCTCCTGAACTATTTGTCGTGCAATGACATAATTTTGTAGGTACATTCAGCGGCATGTCTGGATACTGCTGGCGAAATGTGCTGCTAATAGGATGATAATTGTGATGTGTCGACAGAAGTGCCGACACAGTGTTATTTTGAGGGGGCCGATATGCACGCTATAAGCTCACGCAGAATCTCGTGACGTCTGAAACAGGACGCTCAATGAATTGCTATAAAGAAAAGTACGTTGCTTTTGGAATACTTAACTTTAATCCATCCTTGTTGTATACATCGTTCTTGTTGAGACATGCTTTAGACGATAATTATCAATTGCTATGTAAGGCTAATGGCGCCTTGCTAGGTCGTAGCCATGGACTTAGCTGAAGGCTATTCTATCTGCTCAGCTAATGAGCGATGCTTCGTCAGTGTAGTCGCTAGCAATGTCGTCCGTACAACTGGGCGAGTGCTAGTCCGTATCTGGAGACCTGCCTTGTGGTGGCGCTCGGTCTGCGATCCCTGACAGTGGCAACACGCGGGTCCGACATGTACTAGTGGACCGCGGCCGATTTAAAGCTACCACCTAGCAAGTGTGGTGTCTGGCGGTGACACCACAAATAAATTTAAACGTCGTGCACGCTGCAGCAGTTTTTCACGTATCTTAGTGTTTATGGCGTCGTGTCTCCGAACTATGTGTCGTATGAGAATATAATTTACAGGTGCATTCTGTGGTTTATTTGAATATTATCTAAAAGTGTGTCGTGAACGGAGTTAATAGAAAAAAAGTAATACATTAAAACGTCATGCCTGATAGGCAACATTGAAAATGTAGAAAGCGACAAACTTTTCTACTTTCATCATTTTGGTGGGGGTTGTCAGAAAGAAAGGATTTCGAAAGATATGAAATTATGTGTAAAATTTGTTTTGTAAGTCATTAAGTGCTAAATACTGGATGAAGAAAGTCGCTATTCGCGCATCGTAAGCTACATTTTTTTTTACCGACCCTTTGGTAGGTTGATGGTTCTTACACCCACAGCAGTTGTTTCCAGACAGTAAGTGCTATGTGTACCAAGTTTGGTTGATATCAATGCAGTGGTTCGGGAGATGTGTAGCATACATATACCCATTTTTATAATATGTATGGATATGTCAATGTCTTAATTATTGTCTCTCTACTTCTGATACGCACCACCACCCAGAACCTTATACCCACCCTTCTAATTTCGACTTGTATGTTTCAAACAGTCCTCGTGAAGTGCACCATCTGCTGGAGAATCCTAGCGCGGTTTCCAACGGTTCGGAGAATGCTGCTTAGCGTCGTCGAATGCCTCTTCACTTGGGGCAATCACAGCCTACTCAGAATTTCGTTGGAACGAGCCGACAGCGACGAAATTCCTTCGTGGAGACCAGGCTGTGAGCGTTCAGGCAATGAAACAGAAGTGAGTCATAACACACAACTATGCTCGAGTTTCCACTGTGCCGATGAATTAGCCGACGCGTGGCGGTTTGCATTCATACGGCGTAGTCGGCCACTACCACAGAACAACGACTCCCAGTTCTATTAATTGAGATCGTAGTCAAGCAACTGCAAGCTACATAATTCTTGCGTTGCGTGTGCTCTTCTTATTCATCTACTGTTCCATCAGTAAACCAATATGTAAGTCAGACAAACTTCTGGACTGTAGGTAACAGAAACTGGCAGCATTTGAACAGAAGATTTAAGAAACATTTTTGGTCCTGTTAGGCTCACCGAAACGTAAGATTTGAACATATTGAATATTTCAAAAAGTTTGATCCAATTTAACAAGACCATATTTTCTACAAGAATCAAGATAGAAATTTTGGCTAAACTTAACATATACGACTAGAAAGTTTTTAAAAGGAACCATATATCTTCTACAAATACAAACTTAGACTACTTTTAGGATCTAAGTTATCATTTGCCTTCTAGAAAAGTTGTTGCCCCCCCACTTATGGTTGTCAGGTTTTCCGCTTTAACCGGACACGTCCAGTTTTTTTACGGGCTTATCCGGCCGTCCGACCTGTCCGCCTTTTATTCGGCCTTTTAGCGATGAACTACAGAAGCTAATGACGTAATCGTGAGGAATAAGTATAAGGAGAAATACCACAAGGATATACACGGTAGCTATGCCAACCAATGCTATTTTGTCGGCCGCTGTGACCGAGCGGTTCTAGGCGCTGCAGTCCGGAACCGCGCTGCTGCTGCGGTCGCAGGTTCGAATCCTGAAGCGGGCATGGATGTGTGTGATATCCTTAAGTTATGTTATGTTAACTGGGGACCTAGAAACGACGGAGAGGCTCCGTCCCCGCCGCAGCCACAGTGGTTCAAAAATGGCTCTGAGCACTATGGGACTTAGCTTCTGAGGCCATCAGTCCCTTAGAACTTAGAACCACTTAAACCTAACTAACATAAGGACATCACACACATCCATTCACGAGGAAGGATTCGAACCTGCGACCGTAGCAGTCGCGCGGCTCCAGTCTGCAGCGCCTAGAACCGCTCGGCCACCCCGGCCGGCAGCCGCAGTGGTCCGCAACGCCACGACGACTATCGCAGTCCACTTCACCCCTCCGCCACCCCACACCGAACCCAGGGTTACTGTGCGGTTCGGCCCCGGTGGACCCCCCAGGGAACGTCTCACACCAGACGAGTGTAGCCCCTATGTTTGCGTGGTAGAGTAATGGTGGTGTACGGCTACGTGGAGAACTTGTTTGCGAAGCAATGGCCGACATAGTATAGCTGAGGCGGAATAAGGGGATCCAGCCGCATTTGCCGAGGCAGATGGAAAACCGCCTAAAAACCCTCCACAGACTGGCCGGCTCACCGGACCTCGATACAAATCCGCCGGGCGGATTCGTGCCGGGGATCAGACGCTCCTTCCCAATCCGGAAAGCCGTGCGTTAGAGCGCACAGCCAACCGGGCGGGCATTCTTAGGTTAGTTAGGTTTAAGTAGCTCTAAGTCTAGGGGACTGATGACCTCAGGTTAAGTCCCATAGTGCTTAGAGCGATTTGAACCATTTGAATGCTATTTTTATGTGCGGCTCTTATGTTTTTCTTCGTAGTACGAATTGGATGATTTTAAATTTTCCTGTCAAAAGTTCCATCAAAATAATTACAAGAGAAATAGCATTCTCAATAAATTAGGTTCAAAAAAGAATTATTAATATTTAACTATTGTTGTTCTTCCTTTATAAGTCTACTTGAAATGACGAAGTTGTTGAATACTTTTTCATTTTCTGTCCAAGAATAATAGCTAACTGTTGATTTTGTTTTACGAAGAACTTTTTTGACTTAAGATTACCTTAGGAAGAAGACTGAGCAGTTAATAATACTGAGCACTTAGTTGCTGTCATAGCTACCAAATTGTAAGGTTGTTTACCAGTCGTTCCCTTTAGTTTACGCACATTTAAGTTAATCTCGCAAAAAATTATAATTGATTATTAACAAACGATTGAAACTTCTGATTATATTCCTACAGGGTGTATCATAATTAATGACGTGAACGCATAGAGTTGAAAGTGCACAATACTAGAAGCAAAAAAGTCTGAGTAAACATGGGGTCGAAAATGGATACCATGAGAGCTACGAGGAATTTTTCGTCTTCGATACTGTGAAACAAATCTCTTCTACTGCAAGCTCTTTGCTTTCCAAATTTGGGTAGTAGTAGTATGGATCAAAAAAAGAAAAAAAATCCAGTAAATATTAGCTCTACAATGCATACCTTAAAAGTTATGAGCAATAGTTCATTAGAAGAGTTGTGTTTCCGAGTAGCGAAGATGAGCACGTGCTCATAGCTCTTAAGGTATGCGTTTTAGAGCACATGTTTACTGAACATTGTTTTCTTGTTTTGGTCCATACTACTACTTCCCAAAATATGTAAAGCAAAGAGCTTGCAGTAGAAGAGATTTGCTTCACAGCATCGAAGATGAAAAATTACTCGTAGTTCTTGAGGTATGCATTTTCGACCCTATGTTTACTGAGACTTCTTTGCTTCTAGTATCACGTACTTTCAACTGTATGCGTTTACGCCATTAATTATGATACACCCTGTATAAGGAATGATGAAAAAGTTTTCGTTCGAAAGCCGTACAGTTCAGAATTGGTATACCAGTTTGGCAAAATCGCCATGAGCACCGAAGCAGCCATCTCACCGACGCATCAGGTTGAAGATATCAGTTCTGTAGAACACCATGTCTTACTGCGTGCCTATTGCACTTCCTCGTCTGGCGAAACCGTCGATCCTTCGAGGCATTCTTTCGCAGCTCGTGGTCGTGCGGTAGCATTCTCGCTTCCCGCGCACGGGTTCCCGGGTTCGATTCTCGGCGGGGTCAGTGATTTTCTCTGCCTCGTGATGACTGGGTATTGTGTGATGTCCTTAGGTTAGTTAGTTAGGTTTAAGTAGTTCTAAGTTCTAGGGGACTGATGACCATAGATGTTAAGTCCCATAGTGCTCAGAACCATTTGAGCCTTCGAGTCCTTCGTTTAAGGGAGCGAAGGAGTAAAAATCTCATGGGGAAAGATCAGCACTATAGGCAGGTGCTCGACTGACTCCCACTTGAGTGGGCGTAACTTCGTTACGACACTGGCGATAGGGGGTCGTGCCTTATCATAAAGTAGCAGCAGCGCACGTTCCACAACGTTGGTTTTCGA